>NW_027590941.1:0-137500 GCF_964213995.1 Mustelus asterias
CTTAAGGTGCTGACTGTCTGTCCCAGTGTCCCTCTCACACTCTCCACAAGGTGCTGACTGTCTGTCCCAGTGTCCCTCTCACACTCTCCTCAAGGTGCTGAATGTCTGTCCCGGTGTCCCAGTGTCCCTCTCACACTCTCCTCAAGGTGCTGACTGTCTGACCCAGTGTCCCTCTCATTCTCTCCTCAAGGTGCTGACTGTCTGTCCCAGTGTCCCTCTCACACTCTCCTCAAGGTGCTGACTGTCTGTCCCGGTGTCCCAGTGTCATAGAACATAGAACATAGAACATTACAGCGCAGAACAGGCCCTTCGGCCCACGATGTTGCACCGACCAGTTGAAAAAAAAAGAAAAAAAAAAAAAAATACTGTGACCCTCCAACCTAAACCAATTTCTTTTCGTCCATGAACCTATCTACGGATCTCTTAAACGCCCCCAAACTAGGCGCATTTACTACTGATGCTGGCAGGGCATTCCAATCCCTCACCACCCTCTGGGTAAAGAACCTACACCTGACATCGGTTCTATAACTACCCCCCCTCAATTTAAAGCCATGCCCCCTCGTGCTGGATTTCTCCATCAGAGGAAAAAGGCTATCACTATCCACCCTATCTAAACCTCTAATCATCTTATATGTTTCAATAAGATCCCCTCTTAGCCGCCGCCTTTCCAGCGAAAACAATCCCAAATCCCTCAGCCTCTCCTCATAGGATCTCCCCTCCATACCAGGCAACATCCTGGTAAACGTCCTCTGCACCCTCTCCAAAGCCTCCACATCCTTCCTGTAATGTGGGGACCAGAACTGCACACAGTACTCCAAGTGCGGCAGTGTCCCTCTCACACTCTCATCAAGGTGCTGACTGTCTGTCCCAGTGTCCCTCTCACACTCTCATCAAGGTGCTGACTGTCTGTCCCGGTGACCCAGTGTCCCCCTCTCACACTCTCCTCAAGGTGCTAACTGTCTGTCCCAGTGTCCCTCTCACAGTCTCCTCAAGGTGCTGACTGCCTGTCCCCGTGTCCCAGTGTCCCTCTCACGCTCTCCTCAAGGTGCTGACTGTCTGTCCCAGTGTCTCTCTCACACTCTCCTCAAGGTGCCGTCTGTCCCAGTGTCCTAGTGTCCCCCTCTCACACTCTCCTCAAAGTGCTGACTGTCTGTCCCAGTGCCCCTTTCACACTCGCCTCAAGGTGCTGCTTGCCTGTCCCGGTGTCCCAGTGTCCCTCTCACACTCTCCTCAAGTTGCTGACTGTCTGTCCCGGTGTCCCAGTGTCCCTCTCACACTCTCCTCAAGGTGCTGAGTGTCCGTCCCAGTGTCCCTCTCACACTCTCCTCAAGGTGCTGACTGTCTGTCCCAGTGTTCCTCTCACACGGTCCTCAAGGTGCTGACTGTCTGTCCCGGTGTCCCAGTGTCCCTCCCACACTCTCCTCAAGGTGCTGACTGTCTGTCCCGGTGTCCCAGTGCCCCTCTCACACTCTCCTCAAGGTGCTGACTGTCTGTCCCGGTGTCCCAGTGTCCCTCTCACACTCTCCTCAAGGTGCTGACTGCCTGTCCCGGTGTCCCAGTCTCCCCCTCTCACACTCTCATCAAGGTGCTAACTGTCTGTCCCGGTGTCCCAGTGTCCCTCTCACACTCTCCTCAAGTTGCTGACTGTCTGTCCCGGTGTCCCAGTGTCCCTCTCACACTCTCCTCAAGGTGCTGACTGTCTGTCCCAGTGTCCCTCTCACACTCTCCTCAAGGTGCTGAGTGTCCGTCCCAGTGTCCCTCTCACACTCTCCTCAAGGTGCTGACTGTCTGTCCCAGTGTTCCTCTCACACTCTCCTCAAGGTGCTGACTGTCTGTCCCGGTGTCCCAGTGTCCCTCTCAAACTCTCCTCAAGGTGCTGAATGTCTGTCCCGGTGTCCCAGTGCCCCTCTCACACTCTCCTCAAGGTGCTGACTGTCTGTCCCGGTGTCCCAGTGTCCCTCTCACACTCTCCTCAAGGTGCTGACTGCCTGTGCCGGTGTCCCAGTCTCCCCCTCTCACACTCTCATCAAGGTGCTGACTGTCTGTCCCGGTGTCCCAGTGTCCCTCTCACACTCTCCTCAAGTTGCTGACTGTCTGTCCCGGTGTCCCAGTGTCCCTCTCACACTCTCCTCAAGGTGCTGACTGTCTGTCCCAGTGTCCCTCTCACACTCTCCTCAAGGTGCTGAGTGTCCGTCCCAGTGTCCCTCTCACACTCTCCTCAAGGTGCTGACTGTCTGTCCCAGTGTTCCTCTCACACTCTCCTCAAGGTGCTGACTGTCTGTCCCGGTGTCCCAGTGTCCCACTCACACTCTCCTCAAGGTGCTGACTGTCTGTCCCGGTGTCCCAGTGCCCCTCTCACACTCTCCTCAAGGTGCTGACTGCCTGTCCCGGTGTCCCTGTCTCCCCCTCTCACACTCTCATCAAGGTGCTGACTGTCTGCCCCGGTGTCCCAGTGTCCCTCTCACACTCTCCCCAAGGTGCTGACTGTCTGTCCCAGTGTCCCCCTCACACTCTCCTTAAGGTGCTGATTGTCTGTCCCAGTGTCCCTCTCACACTCTCCACAAGGTGCTGACTGTCTGCCCCAGTGTCCCTCTCACACTCTCATCAAGGTGCTGACTGTCTGCCCCAGTGTCCCAGTGTCCCTCTCACACTCTCCTCAAGGTGCTGACTGTCTGTCCCAAAGTCCCTCTCACACTTTCCTTAAGGTGCTGACTGTCTGTCCCAGTGTCCCTCTCACACTCTCCACAAGGTACTGACAGTCTGTCCCAGTGTCCCTCTCACACTCTCATCAAGGTGCTGACTGTCTGCCCCAGTGTCCCAGTGTCCCTCTCACACTCTCCTCAAGGTGCTGACTGTCTGTCCCGGTGTCCCAGTATCCCTCTCACACTCTCCTCAAGGTGCTGACTGTCTGTCCCAGTGTCCCACTGTCCCTCTCACACTCTCATCAAGGTGCTGACTGTCTGTCCCAGTGTCCCAGTGTCCCTCTCACACTCTCCTCAATGTGCTGACTGTCTGTCCCGGTGTCCCAGTGTCCCTCTCACACTCTCATCAAGGTGCTGACTGTCTGTCCGAGTGTCCCAGTGTCCCTCTCACACTCTCATCAAGGTGCTGACTGTCTGTCCCGGTGTCCCAGTGTCCCTCTCACACTCTCCTCAAGGTGCTGAATGTCTGTCCCGGTGTCCCAGTGTCCCTCTCACACTCTCCTCAAGGTGCTGACTGTCTGACCCAGTGTCCCTCTCATTCTCTCCTCAAGGTGCTGACTGTCTGTCCCAGTGTCCCTCTCACACTCTCCTCAAGGTGCTGACTGTCTGTCCCGGTGTCCCAGTGTCCCTCTCACACTCTCATCAAGGTGCTGACTGTCTGTCCCAGTGTCCCTCTCACACTCTCATCAAGGTGCTGACTGTCTGTCCCAGTGTCCCTCTCACACTCTCATCAAGGTGCTGACTGTATGTCCCGGTGACCCAGTGTCCCCCTCTCACACTCTCCTCAAGGTGCTAACTGTCTGTCCCAGTGTCCCTCTCACAGTCTCCTCAAGGTGCTGACTGCCTGTCCCCGTGTCCCAGTGTCCCTCTCACGCTCTCCTCAAGGTGCTGACTGTCTGTCCCAGTGTCTCTCTCACACTCTCCTCAAGGTGCCGTCTGTCCCAGTGTCCTAGTGTCCCCCTCTCACACTCTCCTCAAAGTGCTGACTGTCTGTCCCAGTGCCCCTTTCACACTCGCCTCAAGGTGCTGCTTGCCTGTCCCGGTGTCCCAGTGTCCCTCTCACACTCTCCTCAAGGTGCTGACTGTCTGTCGCAGTGTCACTCTCTCACACTCTCCTCAAGGTTCTTTCTGTCCCAGTGTCCCAGTGTCCCTCTCACACTCTCCTCAAGGTGCTGACTGTCTGTCCCAGTGTCCCTAACACACTCTCCTCAAGGTGCTGACTGTCTGTCCCGGTGTCCCACTTTCCCTCTCACACTCTCCTCAAGGTGCTGACTGTCTGTCCCAGTGTCCCCCTCACACTCTCCTCAAGGTGCTGACTGTCTGTTCCAGTGTCCCAGTGTCCCTCTCACACTCTCCTCAACGTGGTGACTGTCTGACCCAGTGTCCCTCTCACTCTCTCCTCAAGGTGCTGACTGTCTGTCCCAGTGTCCCACTCACACTCTCCTCAAGGTGCTGACTGTCTGTCCCGGTGTCCCAGTGTCCCTCTCACACTCTCATCAAGGTGCTGACTGTCTGTCCCAGTGTCCCTCTCACACTCTCATCAAGGTGCTGAGTGTCTGTCCCAGTGTCCCTCTCGCTCTCTCATCAAGGTGCTGACTGTCTGTCCCGGTGACCCAGTGTCCCCCTCTCACACTCTCCTCAAGGTGCTAACTGTCTGTCCCAGTGTCCCTCTCACAGTCTCCTCAAGGTGCTGACTGCCTGTCCCCGTGTCCCAGTGTCCCTCTCACGCTCTCCTCAAGGTGCTGACTGTCTGTCCCAGTGTCTCTCTCAAACTCTCCTCAAGGTGCCGTCTGTCCCAGTGTCCTAGTGTCCCCCTCTCACACTCTCCTCAAAGTGCTGACTGTCTGTCCCAGTGCCCCTTTCACACTCGCCTCAAGGTGCTGCTTGCCTGTCCCGGTGTCCCAGTGTCCCTCTCACACTCTCCTCAAGGTGCTGACTGTCTGTCGCAGTGTCACTCTCTCACACTCTCCTCAAGGTTCTTTCTGTCCCAGTGTCCCAGTGTCCCTCTCACACTCTCCTCAAGGTGCTGACTGTCTGTCCCAGTGTCCCTAACACACTCTCCTCAAGGTGCTGACTGTCTGTCCCGGTGTCCCAGTTTCCCTCTCACACTCTCCTCAAGGTGCTGACTGTCTGTCCCAGTGTCCCTCTCACACTCTCCTCAAGGTGCTGACTGTCTGTCCCGGTGTCCCAGTGTCCCTCTCACACTCTCCTCAAGGTGCTGACTGTCTGTCCCGGTGTCCCAGTGCCCCTCTCACACTCTCCTCAAGGTGCTGACTGCCTGTCCCGGTGTCCCAGTCTCCCGCTCTCACACTCTCATCAAGGTGCTGACTGTCTGCCCCGGTGTCCCAGTGTCCCTCTCACACTCTCCCCAAGGTGCTGACTGTCTGTCCCAGTGTCCCTCTCACACTCTCCTTAAGGTGCTGATTGTCTGTCCCAGTGTCCCTCTCACACTCTCCACAAGGTGCTGACTGTCTGTCACAGTGTCCCTCTCACACTCTCATCAAGGTGATGACTGTCTGCCCCAGTGTCCCAGTGTCCCTCTCACACTCTCCTCAAGGTGCTGACTGTCTGTCCCAGTGTCCCTCTCACACTTTCCTTAAGGTGCTGACTGTCTGTCCCAGTGTCCCTCTCACACTCTCCACAAGGTGCTGACTGTCTGTCCCAGTGTCCCTCTCACACTCTCATCAAGGTGCTGACTGTCTGCCCCAGTGTCCCAGTGTCCCTCTCACACTCTCCTCAAGGTGCTGACTGTCTGTCCCGGTGTCCCAGTATCCCTCTCACACTCTCCTCAAGGTGCTGACTGTCTGTCCCAGTGTCCCACTGTCCCTCTCACACTCTCATCAAGGTGCTGACTGTCTGTCCCAGTGTCCCAGTGTCCCTCTCACACACTCCTCAATGTGCTGACTGTCTGTCCCGGTGTCCCAGTGTCCCTCTCACACTCTCATCAAGGTGCTGGCTGTCTGTCCCAGTGTCCCAGCGTCCCTCTCACACTTCTCATCAAGGTGCTGACTGTCTGCCCCAGTGTCCCAGCGTCCCTCTCACACTCTCCTCAAGGTGCTGAATGTCTGTCCCGGTGTCCCAGTGTCCCTCTCACACTCTCCTCAAGGTGCTGACTGTCTGACCCAGTGTCCCTCTCACTCTCTCCTCAAGGTGCTGACTGTCTGTCCCAGTGTCCCACTCACACTCTCCTCAAGGTGCTGACTGTCTGTCCCGGTGTCCCAGTGTCCCTCTCACACTCTCATCAAGGTGCTGACTGTCTGTCCCAGTGTCCCTCTCACACTCTCATCAAGGTGCTGAGTGTCTGTCCCAGTGTCCCTCTCGCTCTCTCATCAAGGTGCTGACTGTCTGTCCCGGTGACCCAGTGTCCCCCTCTCACACTCTCCTCAAGGTGCTAACTGTCTGTCCCAGTGTCCCTCTCACAGTCTCCTCAAGGTGCTGACTGCCTGTCCCCGTGTCCCAGTGTCCCTCTCACGCTCTCCTCAAGGTGCTGACTGTCTGTCCCAGTGTCTCTCTCAAACTCTCCTCAAGGTGCCGTCTGTCCCAGTGTCCTAGTGTCCCCCTCTCACACTCTCCTCAAAGTGCTGACTGTCTGTCCCAGTGCCCCTTTCACACTCGCCTCAAGGTGCTGCTTGCCTGTCCCGGTGTCCCAGTGTCCCTCTCACACTCTCCTCAAGGTGCTGACTGTCTGTCGCAGTGTCACTCTCTCACACTCTCCTCAAGGTTCTTTCTGTCCCAGTGTCCCAGTGTCCCTCTCACACTCTCCTCAAGGTGCTGACTGTCTGTCCCAGTGTCCCTAACACACTCTCCTCAAGGTGCTGACTGTCTGTCCCGGTGTCCCAGTTTCCCTCTCACACTCTCCTCAAGGTGCTGACTGTCTGTCCCAGTGTCCCCCTCACACTCTCCTCAAGGTGCTGACTGTCTGTTCCAGTGTCCCAGTGTCCCTCTCACACTCTCCTCAACGTGGTGACTGTCTGTCCCACTGTCCCTCTCACACTCTCCTCAAGGTGCTGACTGTCTGTCCCAGTGTCCCTCTCACACTCTCCTCATGTTGCTGACTGTCTGTCCCGGTGTCCCAGTGTCCCTCTCACACTCTCCTCAAGGTGCTGAGTGTCCGTCCCAGTGTCCCTCTCACACTCTCCTCAAGGTGCTGACTGTCTGTCCCAGTGTTCCTCTCACACGGTCCTCAAGGTGCTGACTGTCTGTCCCGGTGTCCCAGTGTCCCTCCCACACTCTCCTCAAGGTGCTGACTGCCTGTCCCGGTGTCCCAGTGTCCCTCTCACACTCTCCTCAAGGTGCTGACTGCCTGTCCCGGTGTCCCAGTCTCCCCCTCTCACACTCTCATCAAGGTGCTAACTGTCTGTCCCGGTGTCCCAGTGTCCCTCTCACACTCTCCTCAAGTTGCTGACTGTCTGTCCCGGTGTCCCAGTGTCCCTCTCACACTCTCCTCAAGGTGCTGACTGTCTGTCCCAGTGTCCCTCTCACACTCTCCTCAAGGTGCTGAGTGTCCGTCCCAGTGTCCCTCTCACACTCTCCTCAAGTTGCTGACTGTCTGTCCCAGTGTTCCTCTCACACTCTCCTCAAGGTGCTGACTGTCTGTCCCGTTGTCCCAGTGTCCCTCTCAAACTCTCCTCAAGGTGCTGACTGTCTGTCCCGGTGTCCCAGTGCCCCTCTCACACTCTCCTCAAGGTGCTGACTGTCTGTCCCGGTGTCCCAGTGTCCCTCTCACACTCTCCTCAAGGTGCTGACTGCCTGTCCCGGTGTCCCAGTCTCCCCCTCTCACACTCTCATCAAGGTGCTGACTGTCTGTCCCGGTGTCCCAGTGTCCCTCTCACACTCTCCTCAAGTTGCTGACTGTCTGTCCCGGTGTCCCAGTGTCCCTCTCACACTCTCCTCAAGGTGCTGACTGTCTGTCCCAGTGTCCCTCTCACACTCTCCTCAAGGTGCTGAGTGTCCGTCCCAGTGTCCCTCTCACACTCTCCTCAAGGTGCTGACTGTCTGTCCCAGTGTACCTCTCACACTCTCCTCAAAGTGCTGACTGTCTGTCCCGGTGTCCCAGTGTCCCTCTCACACTCTCCTCAAGGTGCTGACTGTCTGTCCCGGTGTCCCAGTGCCCCTCTCACACTCTCCTCAAGGTGCTGACTGCCTGTCCCGGTGTCCCTGTCTCCCCCTCTCACACTCTCATCAAGGTGCTGACTGTCTGCCCCGGTGTCCCAGTGTCCCTCTCACACTCTCCCCAAGGTGCTGACTGTCTGTCCCAGTGTCCCTCTCACACTCTCCTTAAGGTGCTGATTGTCTGTCCCAGTGTCCCTCTCACACTCTCCACAAGGTGCTGACTGTCTGCCCCAGTGTCCCTCTCACACTCTCATCAAGGTGCTGACTTTCTGCCCCAGTGTCCCAGTGTCCCTCTCACACTCTCCTCAAGGTGCTGACTGTCTGTCCCAGTGTCCCTCTCACACTTTCCTTAAGGTGCTGACTGTCTGTCCCAGTGTCCCTCTCACACTCTCCACAAGGTACTGACAGTCTGTCCCAGTGTCCCTCTCACACTCTCATCAAGGTGCTGACTATCTGCCCCAGTGTCCCAGTGTCCCTCTCACACTCTCCTCAAGGTGCTGACTGTCTGTCCCGGTGTCCCAGTATCCCTCTCACACTCTCCTCAAGGTGCTGACTGTCTGTCCCAGTGTCCCACTGTCCCTCTCACACTCTCATCAAGGTGCTGACTGTCTGTCCCAGTGTCCCAGTGTCCCTCTCACACTCTCCTCAATGTGCTGACTGTCTGTCCCGGTGTCCCAGTGTCCCTCTCACACTCTCATCAAGGTGCTGACTGTCTGTCCCAGTGTCCCAGTGTCCCTCTCACACTCTCATCAAGGTGCTGACTGTCTGTCCCGGTGTCCCAGTGTCCCTCTCACACTCTCCTCAAGGTGCTGAATGTCTGTCCCGGTGTCCCAGTGTCCCTCTCACACTCTCCTCAAGGTGCTGACTGTCTGACCCAGTGTCCCTCTCATTCTCTCCTCAAGGTGCTGACTGTCTGTCCCAGTGTCCCTCTCACACTCTCCTCAAGGTGCTGACTGTCTGTCCCGGTGTCCCAGTGTCATAGAACATAGAACATAGAACATTACAGCGCAGAACAGGCCCTTCGGCCCACGATGTTGCACCGACCAGTTGAAAAAAAAAGAAAAAAAAAAAAAAAAATACTGTGACCCTCCAACCTAAACCAATTTCTTTTCGTCCATGAACCTATCTACGGATCTCTTAAACGCCCCCAAACTAGGCGCATTTACTACTGATGCTGGCAGGGCATTCCAATCCCTCACCACCCTCTGGGTAAAGAACCTACACCTGACATCGGTTCTATAACTACCCCCCCTCAATTTAAAGCCATGCCCCCTCGTGCTGGATTTCTCCATCAGAGGAAAAAGGCTATCACTATCCACCCTATCTAAACCTCTAATCATCTTATATGTTTCAATAAGATCCCCTCTTAGCCGCCGCCTTTCCAGCGAAAACAATCCCAAATCCCTCAGCCTCTCCTCATAGGATCTCCCCTCCATACCAGGCAACATCCTGGTAAACCTCCTCTGCACCCTCTCCAAAGCCTCCACATCCTTCCTGTAATGTGGGGACCAGAACTGCACACAGTACTCCAAGTGCGGCAGTGTCCCTCTCACACTCTCATCAAGGTGCTGACTGTCTGTCCCAGTGTCCCTCTCACACTCTCATCAAGGTGCTGACTGTCTGTCCCGGTGACCCAGTGTCCCCCTCTCACACTCTCCTCAAGGTGCTAACTGTCTGTCCCAGTGTCCCTCTCACAGTCTCCTCAAGGTGCTGACTGCCTGTCCCCGTGTCCCAGTGTCCCTCTCACGCTCTCCTCAAGGTGCTGACTGTCTGTCCCAGTGTCTCTCTCACACTCTCCTCAAGGTGCCGTCTGTCCCAGTGTCCTAGTGTCCCCCTCTCACACTCTCCTCAAAGTGCTGACAGTCTGTCCCAGTGCCCCTTTCACACTCGCCTCAAGGTGCTGCTTGCCTGTCCCGGTGTCCCAGTGTCCCTCTCACACTCTCCTCAAGGTGCTGACTGTCTGTCGCAGTGTCACTCTCTCACACTCTCCTCAAGGTTCTTTCTGTCCCAGTGTCCCAGTGTCCCTCTCACACTCTCCTCAAGGTGCTGACTGTCTGTCCCAGTGTCCCTAACACACTCTCCTCAAGGTGCTGACTGTCTGTCCCGGTGTCCCAGTTTCCCTCTCACACTCTCCTCAAGGTGCTGACTGTCTGTCCCAGTGTCCCCCTCACACTCTCCTCAAGGTGCTGACTGTCTGTTCCAGTGTCCCAGTGTCCCTCTCACACTCTCCTCAACGTGGTGACTGTCTGTCCCACTGTCCCTCTCACACTCTCCTCAAGGTGCTGACTGTCTGTCCCAGTGTCCCTCTCACACTCTCCTCATGTTGCTGACTGTCTGTCCCGGTGTCCCAGTGTCCCTCTCACACTCTCCTCAAGGTGCTGAGTGTCCGTCCCAGTGTCCCTCTCACACTCTCCTCAAGGTGCTGACTGTCTGTCCCAGTGTTCCTCTCACACGGTCCTCAAGGTGCTGACTGTCTGTCCCGGTGTCCCAGTGTCCCTCCCACACTCTCCTCAAGGTGCTGACTGTCTGTCCCGGTGTCCCAGTGCCCCTCTCACACTCTCCTCAAGGTGCTGACTGTCTGTCCCGGTGTCCCAGTCTCCCTCTCACACTCTCCTCAAGGTGCTGACTGCCTGTCCCGGTGTCCCAGTCTCCCCCTCTCACACTCTCATCAAGGTGCTAACTGTCTGTCCCGGTGTCCCAGTGTCCCTCTCACACTCTCCTCAAGTTGCTGACTGTCTGTCCCGGTGTCCCAGTGTCCCTCTCACACTCTCCTCAAGGTGCTGACTGTCTGTCCCAGTGTCCCTCTCACACTCTCCTCAAGGTGCTGAGTGTCCGTCCCAGTGTCCCTCTCACACTCTCCTCAAGGTGCTGACTGTCTGTCCCAGTGTTCCTCTCACACTCTCCTCAAGGTGCTGACTGTCTGTCCCGGTGTCCCAGTGTCCCTCTCAAACTCTCCTCAAGGTGCTGAATGTCTGTCCCGGTGTCCCAGTGCCCCTCTCACACTCTCCTCAAGGTGCTGACTGTCTGTCCCGGTGTCCCAGTGTCCCTCTCACACTCTCCTCAAGGTGCTGACTGCCTGTGCCGGTGTCCCAGTCTCCCCCTCTCACACTCTCATCAAGGTGCTGACTGTCTGTCCCGGTGTCCCAGTGTCCCTCTCACACTCTCCTCAAGTTGCTGACTGTCTGTCCCGGTGTCCCAGTGTCCCTCTCACACTCTCCTCAAGGTGCTGACTGTCTGTCCCAGTGTCCCTCTCACACTCTCCTCAAGGTGCTGAGTGTCCGTCCCAGTGTCCCTCTCACACTCTCCTCAAGGTGCTGACTGTCTGTCCCAGTGTTCCTCTCACACTCTCCTCAAGGTGCTGACTGTCTGTCCCGGTGTCCCAGTGTCCCACTCACACTCTCCTCAAGGTGCTGACTGTCTGTCCCGGTGTCCCAGTGTCCCTCTCACACTCTCCTCAAGGTGCTGGCTGCCTGTCCCGGTGTCCCTGTCTCCCCCTCTCACACTCTCATCAAGGTGCTGACTGTCTGCCCCGGTGTCCCAGTGTCCCTCTCACACTCTCCCCAAGGTGCTGACTGTCTGTCCCAGTGTCCCTCTCACACTCTCCTTAAGGTGCTGATTGTCTGTCCCAGTGTCCCTCTCACACTCTCCACAAGGTGCTGACTGTCTGCCCCAGTGTCCCTATCACACTCTCATCAAGGTGCTGACTGTCTGCCCCAGTGTCCCAGTGTCCCTCTCACACTCTCCTCAAGGTGCTGACTGTCTGTCCCAAAGTCCCTCTCACACTTTCCTTAAGGTGCTGACTGTCTGTCCCAGTGTCCCTCTCACACTCTCCACAAGGTACTGACAGTCTGTCCCAGTGTCCCTCTCACACTCTCATCAAGGTGCTGACTGTCTGCCCCAGTGTCCCAGTGTCCCTCTCACACTCTCCTCAAGGTGCTGACTGTCTGTCCCGGTGTCCCAGTATCCCTCTCACACTCTCCTCAAGGTGCTGACTGTCTGTCCCAGTGTCCCACTGTCCCTCTCACACTCTCATCAAGGTGCTGACTGTCTGTCCCAGTGTCCCAGTGTCCCTCTCACACTCTCCTCAATGTGCTGACTGTCTGTCCCGGTGTCCCAGTGTCCCTCTCACACTCTCATCAAGGTGCTGACTGTCTGTCCGAGTGTCCCAGTGTCCCTCTCACACTCTCATCAAGGTGCTGACTGTCTGTCCCGGTGTCCCAGTGTCCCTCTCACACTCTCCTCAAGGTGCTGAATGTCTGTCCCGGTGTCCCAGTGTCCCTCTCACACTCTCCTCAAGGTGCTGACTGTCTGACCCAGTGTCCCTCTCATTCTCTCCTCAAGGTGCTGACTGTCTGTCCCAGTGTCCCTCTCACACTCTCCTCAAGGTGCTGACTGTCTGTCCCGGTGTCCCAGTGTCCCTCTCACACTCTCATCAAGGTGCTGACTGTCTGTCCCAGTGTCCCTCTCACACTCTCATCAAGGTGCTGACTGTCTGTCCCAGTGTCCCTCTCACACTCTCATCAAGGTGCTGACTGTATGTCCCGGTGACCCAGTGTCCCCCTCTCACACTCTCCTCAAGGTGCTAACTGTCTGTCCCAGTGTCCCTCTCACAGTCTCCTCAAGGTGCTGACTGCCTGTCCCCGTGTCCCAGTGTCCCTCTCACGCTCTCCTCAAGGTGCTGACTGTCTGTCCCAGTGTCTCTCTCACACTCTCCTCAAGGTGCCGTCTGTCCCAGTGTCCTAGTGTCCCCCTCTCACACTCTCCTCAAAGTGCTGACTGTCTGTCCCAGTGCCCCTTTCACACTCGCCTCAAGGTGCTGCTTGCCTGTCCCGGTGTCCCAGTGTCCCTCTCACACTCTCCTCAAGGTGCTGACTGTCTGTCGCAGTGTCACTCTCTCACACTCTCCTCAAGGTTCTTTCTGTCCCAGTGTCCCAGTGTCCCTCTCACACTCTCCTCAAGGTGCTGACTGTCTGTCCCAGTGTCCCTAACACACTCTCCTCAAGGTGCTGACTGTCTGTCCCGGTGTCCCACTTTCCCTCTCACACTCTCTTCAAGGTGCTGACTGTCTGTCCCAGTGTCCCTACCACACTCTCCTCAAGGTGCTGACTGTCTGTTCCAGTGTCCCAGTGTCCCTCTCACACTCTCCTCAACGTGGTGACTGTCTGTCCCACTGTCCCTCTCACACTCTCCTCAAGGTGCTGACTGTCTGTCCCAGTGTCCCTCTCACACTCTCCTCATGTTGCTGACTGTCTGTCCCGGTGTCCCAGTGTCCCTCTCACACTCTCCTCAAGGTGCTGACTGTCTGTCCCAGTGTCCCTCTCACACTCGCCTCAAGGTGCTGACTGTCTGTGCCAGTGTTCCTCTCACACGGTCCTCAAGGTGCTGACTGTCTGTCCCGGTGTCCCAGTGTCCCTCCCACACTCTCCTCAAGGTGCTTACTGTCTGTCCCGGTGTCCCAGTGCCCCTCTCACACTCTCCTCAAGGTGCTGACTGTCTGTCCCGGTGTCCCAGTGTCCCTCTCACACTCTCCTCAAGGTGCTGACTGCCTGTCCCGGTGTCCCAGTCTCCCCCTCTCACACTCTCATCAAGGTGCTAACTGTCTGTCCCGGTGTCCCAGTGTCCCTCTCACACTCTCCTCAAGTTGCTGACTGTCTGTCCCGGTGTCCCAGTGTCCCTCTCACACTCTCCTCAAGGTGCTGACTGTCTGTCCCAGTGTCCCTCTCACACTCTCCTCAAGGTGCTGAGTGTCCGTCCCAGTGTCCCTCTCACACTCTCCTCAAGGTGCTGACTGTCTGTCCCAGTGTTCCTCTCACACTCTCCTCAAGGTGCTGACTGTCTGTCCCGGTGTCCCAGTGTCCCTCTCAAACTCTCCTCAAGGTGCTGAATGTCTGTCCCGGTGTCCCAGTGCCCCTCTCACACTCTCCTCAAGGTGCTGACTGTCTGTCCCGGTGTCCCAGTGTCCCTCTCACGCTCTCCTCAAGGTGCTGACTGCCTGTCCCGTTGTCCCAGTCTCCCCCTCTCACACTCTCATCAAGGTGCTGACTGTCTGTCCCGGTGTCCCAGTGTCCCTCTCACACTCTCCTCAAGTTGCTGACTGTCTGTCCCGGTGTCCCAGTGTCCCTCTCACACTCTCCTCAAGGTGCTGACTGTCTGTCCCAGTGTCCCTCTCACACTCTCCTCAAGGTGCTGAGTGTCCGTCCCAGTGTCCCTCTCACACTCTCCTCAAGGTGCTGACTGTCTGTCCCAGTGTTCCTCTCACACTCTCCTCAAGGTGCTGACTGTCTGTCCCGGTGTCCCAGTGTCCCACTCACACTCTCCTCAAGGTGCTGACTGTCTGTCCCGGTGTCCCAGTGCCCCTCTCACACTCTCCTCAAGGTGCTGACTGCCTGTCCCGGTGTCCCTGTCTCCCCCTCTCACACTCTCATCAAGGTGCTGACTGTCTGCCCCGGTGTCCCAGTGTCCCTCTCACACTCTCCCCAAGGTGCTGACTGTCTGTCCCAGTGTCCCTCTCACACTCTCCTTAAGGTGCTGATTGTCTGTCCCAGTGTCCCTCTCACACTCTCCACAAGGTGCTGACTGTCTGCCCCAGTGTCCCTCTCACACTCTCATCAAGGTGCTGACTGTCTGCCCCAGTGTCCCAGTGTCCCTCTCACACTCTCCTCAAGGTGCTGACTGTCTGTCCCAAAGTCCCTCTCACACATTCCTTAAGGTGCTGACTGTCTGTCCCAGTGTCCCTCTCACACTCTCCACAAGGTACTGACAGTCTGTCCCAGTGTCCCTCTCACACTCTCATCAAGGTGCTGACTGTCTGCCCCAGTGTCCCAGTGTCCCTCTCACACTCTCCTCAAGGTGCTGACTGTCTGTCCCGGTGTCCCAGTATCCCTCTCACACTCTCCTCAAGGTGCTGACTGTCTGTCCCAGTGTCCCACTGTCCCTCTCACACTCTCATCAAGGTGCTGACTGTCTGTCCCAGTGTCCCAGTGTCCCTCTCACACTCTCCTCAATGTGCTGACTGTCTGTCCCGGTGTCCCAGTGTCCCTCTCACACTCTCATCAAGGTGCTGACTGTCTGTCCGAGTGTCCCAGTGTCCCTCTCACACTCTCATCAAGGTGCTGACTGTCTGTCCCGGTGTCCCAGTGTCCCTCTCACACTCTCCTCAAGGTGCTGAATGTCTGTCCCGGTGTCCCAGTGTCCCTCTCACACTCTCCTCAAGGTGCTGACTGTCTGACCCAATGTCCCTCTCATTCTCTCCTCAAGGTGCTGACTGTCTGTCCCAGTGTCCCTCTCACACTCTCCTCAAGGTGCTGACTGTCTGTCCCGGTGTCCCAGTGTCCCTCTCACACTCTCATCAAGGTGCTGACTGTCTGTCCCAGTGTCCCTCTCACACTCTCATCAAGGTGCTGACTGTCTGTCCCAGTGTCCCTCTCACACTCTCATCAAGGTGCTGACTGTATGTCCCGGTGACCCAGTGTCCCCCTCTCACACTCTCCTCAAGGTGCTAACTGTCTGTCCCAGTGTCCCTCTCACAGTCTCCTCAAGGTGCTGACTGCCTGTCCCCGTGTCCCAGTGTCCCTCTCACGCTCTCCTCAAGGTGCTGACTGTCTGTCCCAGTGTCTCTCTCACACTCTCCTCAAGGTGCCGTCTGTCCCAGTGTCCTAGTGTCCCCCTCTCACACTCTCCTCAAAGTGCTGACTGTCTGTCCCAGTGCCCCTTTCACACTCGCCTCAAGGTGCTGCTTGCCTGTCCCGGTGTCCCAGTGTCCCTCTCACACTCTCCTCAAGGTGCTGACTGTCTGTCGCAGTGTCACTCTCTCACACTCTCCTCAAGGTTCTTTCTGTCCCAGTGTCCCAGTGTCCCTCTCACACTCTCCTCAAGGTGCTGACTGTCTGTCCCAGTGTCCCTAACACACTCTCCTCAAGGTGCTGACTGTCTGTCCCGGTGTCCCACTTTCCCTCTCACACTCTCCTCAAGGTGCTGACTGTCTGTCCCAGTGTCCCCCTCACACTCTCCTCAAGGTGCTGACTGTCTGTTCCAGTGTCCCAGTGTCCCTCTCACACTCTCCTCAACGTGGTGACTGTCTGTCCCACTGTCCCTCTCACACTCTCCTCAAGGTGCTGACTGTCTGTCCCAGTGTCCCTCTCACACTCTCCTCATGTTGCTGACTGTCTGTCCCGGTGTCCCAGTGTCCCTCTCACACTCTCCTCAAGGTGCTGACTGTCTGTCCCAGTGTCCCTCTCACACTCTCCTCAAGGTGCTGACTGTCTGTCCCAGTGTTCCTCTCACACGGTCCTCAAGGTGCTGACTGTCTGTCCCGGTGTCCCAGTGTCCCTCCCACACTCTCCTCAAGGTGCTTACTGTCTGTCCCGGTGTCCCAGTGCCCCTCTCACACTCTCCTCAAGGTGCTGACTGTCTGTCCCGGTGTCCCAGTGTCCCTCTCACACTATCCTCAAGGTGCTGACTGCCTGTCCCGGTGTCCCAGTCTCCCCCTCTCACACTCTCATCAAGGTGCTAACTGTCTGTCCCGGTGTCCCAGTGTCCCTCTCACACTCCCCTCAAGTTGCTGACTGTCTGTCCCGGTGTCCCAGTGTCCCTCTCACACTCTCCTCAAGGTGCTGACTGTCTGTCCCAGTGTCCCTCTCACACTCTCCTCAAGGTGCTGAGTGTCCGTCCCAGTGTCCCTCTCACACTCTCCTCAAGGTGCTGACTGTCTGTCCCAGTGTTCCTCTCACACTCTCCTCAAGGTGCTGACTGTCTGTCCCGGTGTCCCAGTGTCCCTCTCAAACTCTCCTCAAGGTGCTGAATGTCTGTCCCGGTGTCCCAGTGCCCCTCTCACACTCTCCTCAAGGTGCTGACTGTCTGTCCCGGTGTCCCAGTGTCCCTCTCACGCTCTCCTCAAGGTGCTGACTGCCTGTCCCGTTGTCCCAGTCTCCCCCTCTCACACTCTCATCAAGGTGCTGACTGTCTGTCCCGGTGTCCCAGTGTCCCTCTCACACTCTCCTCAAGTTGCTGACTGTCTGTCCCGGTGTCCCAGTGTCCCTCTCACACTCTCCTCAAGGTGCTGACTGTCTGTCCCAGTGTCCCTCTCACACTCTCCTCAAGGTGCTGAGTGTCCGTCCCAGTGTCCCTCTCACACTCTCCTCAAGGTGCTGACTGTCTGTCCCAGTGTTCCTCTCACACTCTCCTCAAGGTGCTGACTGTCTGTCCCGGTGTCCCAGTGTCCCACTCACACTCTCCTCAAGGTGCTGACTGTCTGTCCCGGTGTCCCAGTGCCCCTCTCACACTCTCCTCAAGGTGCTGACTGCCTGTCCCGGTGTCCCTGTCTCCCCCTCTCACACTCTCATCAAGGTGCTGACTGTCTGCCCCGGTGTCCCAGTGTCCCTCTCACACTCTCCCCAAGGTGCTGACTGTCTGTCCCAGTGTCCCTCTCACACTCTCCTTACGGTGCTGATTGTCTGTCCCAGTGTCCCTCTCACACTCTCCACAAGGTGCTGACTGTCTGCCCCAGTGTCCCTCTCACACTCTCATCAAGGTGCTGACTGTCTGCCCCAGTGTCCCAGTGTCCCTCTCACACTCTCCTCAAGGTGCTGACTGTCTGTCCCAGTGTCCCTCTCACACTTTCCTTAAGGTGCTGACTGTCTGTCCCAGTGTCCCTCTCACACTCTCCACAAGGTACTGACAGTCTGTCCCAGTGTCCCTCTCACACTCTCATCAAGGTGCTGACTGTCTGCCCCAGTGTCCCAGTGTCCCTCTCACACTCTCCTCAAGGTGCTGACTGTCTGTCCCGGTGTCCCAGTATCCCTCTCACACTCTCCTCAAGGTGCTGACTGTCTGTCCCAGTGTCCCACTGTCCCTCTCACACTCTCATCAAGGTGCTGACTGTCTGTCCCAGTGTCCCAGTGTCCCTCTCACACTCTCCTCAATGTGCTGACTGTCTGTCCCGGTGTCCCAGTGTCCCTCTCACACTCTCATCAAGGTGCTGACTGTCTGTCCCAGTGTCCCAGTGTCCCTCTCACACTCTCATCAAGGTGCTGACTGTCTGTCCCGGTGTCCCAGTGTCCCTCTCACACTCTCCTCAAGGTGCTGACTGTCTGACCCAGTGTCCCTCTCATTCTCTCCTCAAGGTGCTGACTGTCTGTCCCAGTGTCCCTCTCACACTCTCCTCAAGGTGCTGACTGTCTGTCCCGGTGTCCCAGTGTCCCTCTCACACTCTCATCAAGGTGCTGCCTGTCTGTCCCAGTGTCCCTCTCACACTCTCATCAAGGTGCTGACTGTCTGTCCCAGTGTCCCTCTCACACTCTCATCAAGGTGCTGACTGTCTGTCCCGGTGACCCAGTGTCCCCCTCTCACACTCTCCTCAAGGTGCTAACTGTCTGTCCCAGTGTCCCTCTCACAGTCTCCTCAAGGTGCTGACTGCCTGTCCCCGTGTCCCAGTGTCCCTCTCACGCTCTCCTCAAGGTGCTGACTGTCTGTCCCAGTGTCTCTCTCACACTCTCCTCAAGGTGCCGTCTGTCCCAGTGTCCTAGTGTGCCCCTCTCACACTCTCCTCAAAGTGCTGACTGTCTGTCCCAGTGCCCCTTTCACACTCGCCTCAAGGTGCTGCTTGCCTGTCCCGGTGTCCCAGTGTCCCTCTCACACTCTCCTCAAGGTGCTGACTGTCTGTCGCAGTGTCACTCTCTCACACTCTCCTCAAGGTTCTTTCTGTCCCAGTGTCCCTCTCACACTCTCCTCAAGGTGCTGACTGTCTGTCCCAGTGTCCCTAACACACTCTCCTCAAGGTGCTGACTGTCTGTCCCGGTGTCGCAGTTTCCCTCTCACACTCTCCTCAAGGTGCTGACTGTCTGTCCCAGTGTCCCCCTCACACTCTCCTCAAGGTGCTGACTGTCTGTTCCAGTGTTCCAGTGTCCCTCTCACACTCTCCTCAACGTGGTGACTGTCTGTCCCACTGTCCCTCTCACACTCTCCTCAAGGTGCTGACTGTCTGTCCCAGTGTCCCTCTCACACTCTCCTCATGTTGCTGACTGTCTGTCCCGGTGTCCCAGTGTCCCTCTCACACTCTCCTCAAGGTGCTGAGTGTCCGTCCCAGTGTCCCTCTCACACTCTCCTCAAGGTGCTGACTGTCAGTCCCAGTGTTCCTCTCACACTTTCATCAAGGTGCTGACTGTCTGCCCCAGTGTCCCAGTGTCCCTCTCACACTCTCCTCAAGGTGCTGACTGTCTGTCCCGGTGTCCCAGTATCCCTCTCACACTCTCATCAAGGTGCTGACTGTCTGTCCCAGTGTCCCTCTCACACTCTCATCAAGGTGCTGACTGTCTGTCCCAGTGTCCCTCTCACACTCTCATCAAGGTGCTGACTGTCTGTCCCGGTGACCCAGTGTCCCCCTCTCACACTCTCCTCAAGGTGCTAACTGTCTGTCCCAGTTTCCCTCTCACAGTCTCCCCAAGGTGCTGACTGCCTGCCCCGTGTCCCAGTGTCCCTCTCACGCTCTCCTCAAGGTGCTGACTGTCTGTCCCAGTGTCTCTCTCACACTCTCCTCAAGGTGCCGTCTGTCCCAGTGTCCTAGTGTCCCCCTCTCACACTCTCCTCAAAGTGCTGACTGTCTGTCCCAGTGCCCCTTTCACACTCGCCTCAAGGTGCTGCTTGCCTGTCCCGGTGTCCCAGTATCCCTCTCACACTCTAGTCAAGGTGCTGACTGTCTGTCGCAGTGTCACTCTCTCACACTCTCCTC
Source organism: Mustelus asterias (assembly GCF_964213995.1). Taxonomy (NCBI): domain Eukaryota; kingdom Metazoa; phylum Chordata; class Chondrichthyes; order Carcharhiniformes; family Triakidae; genus Mustelus; species Mustelus asterias. The sequence continues at coordinate 19,540 of NW_027590941.1, forward strand.
AAGGTTCTTTCTGTCCCAGTGTCCCAGTGTCCCTCTCACACTCTCCTCAAGGTGCTGACTGACTGTCCCAGTGTCCCTAACACACTCTCCTCAAGGTGCTGACTGTCTGTCCCGGTGTCCCAGTTTCCCTCTCACACTCTCCTCAAGGTGCTGACTGTCTGTCCCAGTGTCCCCCTCACACTCTCCTCAAGGTGCTGACTGTCTGTCCCGGTGTCCCAGTGTCCCTCTCACACTCTCCTCAAGGTGCTGAGTGTCCGTCCCAGTGTCCCTCTCACACTCTCCTCAAGGTGCTGACTGTCTGTCCCAGTGTTCCTCTCACACGGTCCTCAAGGTGCTGACTGTCTGTCCCGGTGTCCCAGTGTCCCTCCCACACTCTCCTCAAGGTGCTGACTGTCAGTCCCGGTGTCCCAGTGCCCCTCTCACACTCTCCTCAAGGTGCTGACTGTCTGTCCCGGTGTCCCAGTGTCCCTCTCACACTCTCCTCAAGGTGCTGACTGCCTGTCCCGGTGTCCCAGTCTCCCCCTCTCACACTCTCATCAAGGTGCTAACCGTCTGTCCCGGTGTCCCAGTGTCCCTCTCACACTCTCCTCAAGTTGCTGACTGTCTGTCCCGGTGTCCCAGTGTCCCTCTCACACTCTCCTCAAGGTGCTGACTGTCTGTCCCAGTGTCCCTCTCACACTCTCCTCAAGGTGCTGAGTGTCCGTCCCAGTGTCCCTCTCACACTCTCCTCAAGGTGCTGACTGTCTGTCCCAGTGTTCCTCTCACACTCTCCTCAAGGTGCTGACTGTCTGTCCCGGTGTCCCAGTGTCCCTCTCAAACACTCCTCAAGGTGCTGACTGTCTGTCCCGGTGTCCCAGTGCCCCTCTCACACTCTCCTCAAGGTGCTGACTGTCTGTCCCGGTGTCCCAGTGTCCCTCTCACACTCTCCTCAAGGTGCTGACTGCCTGTCCCCGTGTCCCAGTCTCCCCCTCTCACACTCTCATCAAGGTGCTGACTCTCTGTCCCGGTGTCCCAGTGTCCCTCTCACACTCTCCTCAAGTTGCTGACTGTCTGTCCCGGTGTCCCAGTGTCCCTCTCACACTCTCCTCAAGATGCTGACTGTCTGTCCCAGTGTCCCTCTCACACTCTCCTCAAGGTGCTGAGTGTCCGTCCCAGTGTCCCTCTCACACTCTCCTCAAGGTGCTGACTGTCTGTCCCAGTGTTCCTCTCACACTCTCCTCAAGGTGCTGACTGTCTGTCCCGGTGTCCCAGTGTCCCACTCACACTCTCCTCAAGGTGCTCACTGTCTGTCCCGGTGTCCCAGTGCCCCTCTCACACTCTCCTCAAGGTGCTGACTGCCTTTCCCGGTGTCCCTGTCTCCCCCTCTCACACTCTCATCAAGGTGCTGACTGTCTGCCCCGGTGTCCCAGTGTCCCTCTCACACTCTCCCCAAGGTGCTGACTGTCTGTCCCAGTGTCCCTCTCACACTCTCCTTAAGGTGCTGATTGTCTGTCCCAGTGTCCCTCTCACACTCTCCACAAGGTGCTGACTGTCTGCCCCAGTGTCCCTCTCACACTCTCATCAAGGTGCTGACTGTCTGCCCCAGTGTCCCAGTGTCCCTCTCACACTCTCCTCAAGGTGCTGACTGTCTGTCCCAGTGTCCCTCTCACACTTTCCTTAAGGTGCTGACTGTCTGTCCCAGTGTCCCTCTCACACTCTCCACAAGGTACTGACAGTCTGTCCCAGTGTCCCTCTCACACTCTCATCAAGGTGCTGACTGTCTGCCCCAGTGTCCCAGTGTCCCTCTCACACTCTCCTCAAGCTGCTGACTGTCTGTCCCGGTGTCCCAGTATCCCTCTCACACTCTCCTCAAGGTGCTGACTGTCTGTCCCAGTGTCCCACTGTCCCTCTCACACTCTCATCAAGGTGCTGACTGTCTGTCCCAGTGTCCCAGTGTCCCTCTCACACTCTCCTCAATGTGCTGACTGTCTGTCCCGGTGTCCCAGTGTCCCTCTCACACTCTCATCAAGGTGCTGACTGTCTGTCCCAGTGTCCCAGTGTCCCTCTCACACTCTCATCAAGGTGCTGACTGTCTGTCCCGGTGTCCCAGTGTCCCTCTCCCACTCTCCTCAAGGTGCTGAATGTCTGTCCCGGTGTCCCAGTGTCCCTCTCACACTCTCCTCAAGGTGCTGACTGTCTGACCCAGTGTCCCTCTCATTCTCTCCTCAAGGTGCTGACTGTCTGTCCCAGTGTCCCTCTCACACTCTCCTCAAGGTGCTGACTGTCTGTCCCAGTGTCCCAGTGTCCCTCTCACACTCTCATCAAGGTGCTGACTGTCTGTCCCAGTGTCCCTCTCACACTCTCATCAAGGTGCTGACTGTCTGTCCCAGTGTCCCTCTCACACTCTCATCAAGGTGCTGACTGTCTGTCCCGGTGACCCAGTGTCCCCCTCTCACACTCTCCTCAAGGTGCTAACTGTCTGTCCCAGTGTCCCTTCTCAAAGTCTCCTCAAGGTGCTGACTGCCTGTCCCCGTGTCCCAGTGTCCCTCTCACGCTCTCCTCAAGGTGCTGACTGTCTGTCCCAGTGTCTCTCTCACACTCTCCTCAAGGTGCCGTCTGTCCCAGTGTCCTAGTGTCCCCCTCTCACACTCTCCTCAAAGTGCTGACTGTCTGTCCCAGTGCCCCTTTCACACTCGCCTCAAGGTGCTGCTTGCCTGTCCCGGTGTCCCAGTGTCCCTCTCACACTCTCCTCAAGGTGCTGACTGTCTGTCGCAGTGTCACTCTCTCACACTCTCCTCAAGGTTCTCTCTGTCCCAGTGTCCCAGTGTCCCTCTCACACTCTCCTCAAGGTGCTGACTGTCTGTCCCAGTGTCCCTAACACACTCTCCTCAAGGTGCTGACTGTCTGTCCCGGTGTCGCAGTTTCCCTCTCACACTCTCCTCAAGGTGCTGACTGTCTGTCCCAGTGTCCCCCTCACACTCTCCTCAAGGTGCTGACTGTCTGTTCCAGTGTTCCAGTGTCCCTCTCACACTCTCCTCAACGTGGTGACTGTCTGTCCCACTGTCCCTCTCACACTCTCCTCAGGGTGCTGACTGTCTGTCCCAGTGTCCCTCTCACACTCTCCTCCTGTTGCTGACTGTCTGTCCCGGTGTCCCAGTGTCCCTCTCACACTCTCCTCAAGGTGCTGAGTGTCCGTCCCAGTGTCCCTCTCACACTCTCCTCAAGGTGCTGACTGTCAGTCCCAGTGTTCCTCTCACACTTTCATCAAGGTGCTGACTGTCTGCCCCAGTGTCCCAGTGTCCCTCTCACACTCTCCTCAAGGTGCTGACTGTCTGTCCCAGTGTCCCAGTATCCCTCTCACACTCTCATCAAGGTGCTGACTGTCTGTCCCAGTGTCCCTCTCACACTCTCATCAAGGTGCTGACTGTCTGTCCCAGTGTCCCTCTCACACTCTCATCAAGGTGCTGACTGTCTGTCCCGGTGACCCAGTGTCCCCCTCTCACACTCTCCTCAAGGTGCTAACTGTTTGTCCCAGTGTCCCTCTCACAGTCTCCTCAAGGTGCTGACTGCCTGTCCCCGTGTCCCAGTGTCCCTCTCACGCTCTCCTCAAGGTGCTGACTGTCTGTCCCAGTGTCTCTCTCACACTCTCCTCAAGGTGCCGTCTGTCCCAGTGTCCTAGTGTGCCCCTCTCACACTCTCCTCAAAGTGCTGACTGTCTGTCCCAGTGCCCCTTTCACACTCGCCTCAAGGTGCTGCTTGCCTGTCCCGGTGTCCCAGTGTCCCTCTCACACTCTCCTCAAGGTGCTGACTGTCTGTCGCAGTGTCACTCTCTCACACTCTCCTCAAGGTTCTTTCTGTCCCAGTGTCCCAGTGTCCCTCTCACACTCTCCTCAAGGTGCTGACTGACTGTCCCAGTGTCCCTAACACACTCTCCTCAAGGTGCTGACTGTCTGTCCCGGTGTCCCAGTTTCCCTCTCACACTCTCCTCAAGGTGCTGACTGTCTGTCCCAGTGTCCCCCTCACACTCTCCTCAAGGTGCTGACTGTCTGTCCCGGTGTCCCAGTGTCCCTCTCACACTCTCCTCAAGGTGCTGAGTGTCCGTCCCAGTGTCCCTCTCACACTCTCCTCAAGGTGCTGACTGTCTGTCCCAGTGTTCCTCTCACACGGTCCTCAAGGTGCTGACTGTCTGTCCCGGTGTCCCAGTGTCCCTCCCACACTCTCCTCAAGGTGCTGACTGTCAGTCCCGGTGTCCCAGTGCCCCTCTCACACTCTCCTCAAGGTGCTGACTGTCTCTCCCGGTGTCCCAGTGTCCCTCTCACACTCTCCTCAAGGTGCTGACTGCCTGTCCCGGTGTCCCAGTCTCCCCCTCTCACACTCTCATCAAGGTGCTAACCGTCTGTCCCGGTGTCCCAGTGTCCCTCTCACACTCTCCTCAAGTTGCTGACTGTCTGTCCCGGTGTCCCAGTGTCCCTCTCACACTCTCCTCAAGGTGCTGACTGTCTGTCCCAGTGTCCCTCTCACACTCTCCTCAAGGTGCTGAGTGTCCGTCCCAGTGTCCCTCTCACACTCTCCTCAAGGTGCTGACTGTCTGTCCCAGTGTTCCTCTCACACTCTCCTCAAGGTGCTGACTGTCTGTCCCGGTGTCCCAGTGTCCCTCTCAAACTCTCCTCAAGGTGCTGACTGTCTGTCCCGGTGTCCCAGTGCCCCTCTCACACTCTCCTCAAGGTGCTGACTGTCTGTCCCGGTGTCCCAGTGTCCCTCTCACACTCTCCTCAAGGTGCTGACTGCCTGTCCCGGTGTCCCAGTCTCCCCCTCTCACACTCTCATCAAGGTGCTGACTGTCTGTCCCGGTGTCCCAGTGTCCCTCTCACACCCTCCTCAAGTTGCTGACTGTCTGTCCCGGTGTCCCAGTGTCCCTCTCACACTCTCCTCAAGATGCTGACTGTCTGTCCCAGTGTCCCTCTCACACTCTCCTCAAGGTGCTGAGTGTCCGTCCCAGTGTCCCTCTCACACTCTCCTCAAGGTGCTGACTGTCTGTCCCAGTGTTCCTCTCACACTCTCCTCAAGGTGCTGACTGTCTGTCCCGGTGTCCCAGTGTCCCTCTCACACTCTCCTCAAGGTGCTCACTGTCTGTCCCGGTGTCCCAGTGCCCCTCTCACACTCTCCTCAAGGTGCTGACTGCCTGTCCCGGTGTCCCTGTCTCCCCCTCTCACACTCTCATCAAGGTGCTGACTGTCTGCCCCGGTGTCCCAGTGTCCCTCTCACACTCTCCCCAAGGTGCTGACTGTCTGTCCCAGTGTCCCTCTCACACTCTCCTTAAGGTGCTGATTGTCTGTCCCAGTGTCCCTCTCACACTCTCCACAAGGTGCTGACTGTCTGCCCCATTGTCCCTCTCACACTCTCATCAAGGTGCTGACTGTCTGCCCCAGTGTCGCAGTGTCCCTCTCACACTCTCCTCAAGGTGCTGACTGTCTGTCCCAGTGTCCCTCTCACACTTTCCTTAAGGTGCTGACTGTCTGTCCCAGTGTCCCTCTCACACTCTCCACAAGGTACTGACAGTCTGTCCCAGTGTCCCTCTCACACTCTCATCAAGGTGCTGACTGTCTGCCCCAGTGTCCCAGTGTCCCTCTCACACTCTCCTCAAGGTGCTGACTGTCTGTCCCGGTGTCCCAGTATCCCTCTCACACTCTCCTCAAAGTGCTGACTGTCTGTCCCAGTGTCCCACTGTCCCTCTCACACTCTCATCAAGGTGCTGACTGTCTGTCCCAGTGTCCCAGTCTCCCTCTCACACTCTCCTCAATGTGCTGACTGTCTGTCCCGGTGTCCCAGTGTCCCTCTCACACTCTCATCAAGGTGCTGACTGTCGGTCCCAGTGTCCCAGTGTCCCTCTCACACTCTCATCAAGGTGCTGACTGTCTGTCCCGGTGTCCCAGTGTCCCTCTCCCACTCTCCTCAAGGTGCTGAATGTCTGTCCCGGTGTCCCAGTGTCCCTCTCACACTCTCCTCAAGGTGCTGACTGTCTGACCCAGTGTCCCTCTCATTCTCTCCTCAAGGTGCTGACTGTCTGTCCCAGTGTCCCTCTCACACTCTCCTCAAGGTGCTGACTGTCTGTCCCAGTGTCCCTCTCACACTCTCATCAAGGTGCTGACTGTCTGTCCCAGTGTCCCTCTCACACTCTCATCAAGGTGCTGACTGTCTGTCCCGGTGACCCAGTGTCCCCCTCTCACACTCTCCTCAAGGTGCTAACTGTCTGTCCCAGTGTCCCTCTCACAGTCTCCTCAAGGTGCTGACTGCCTGTCCCCGTGTCCCAGTGTCCCTCTCACGCTCTCCTCAAGGTGCTGACTGTCTGTCCCAGTGTCTCTCTCACACTGTCCTCAAGGTGCCGTCTGTCCCAGTGTCCTAGTGTCCCCCTCTCACACTCTCCTCAAAGTGCTGACTGTCTGTCCCAGTGCCCCTTTCACACTCGCCTCAAGGTGCTGCTTGCCTGTCCCTGTGTCCCAGTGTCGCTCTCACACTCTCCTCAAGGTGCTGACTGTCTGTCGCAGTGTCACTCTCTCACACTCTCCTCAAGGTTCTTTCTGTCCCAGTGTCCCAGTGTCCCTCTCACACTCTCCTCAAGGTGCTGACTGTCTGTCCCAGTGTCCCTAACACACTCGCCTCAAGGTGCTGACTGTCTGTCCCGGTGTCCCAGTTTCCCTCTCACACTCTCCTCAAGGTGCTGACTGTCTGTCCCAGTGTCCCCCTCACACTCTCCTCAAGGTGCTGACTGTCTGTTCCAGTGTTCCAGTGTCCCTCTCACACTCTCCTCAACGTGGTGACTGTCTGTCCCACTGTCCCTCTCACACTCTCCTCAAGGTGCTGACTGTCTGTCCCAGTGTCCCGCTCACACTCTCCTCATGTTGCTGACTGTCTGTCCCGGTGTCCCAGTGTCCCTCTCACACTCTCCTCAAGGTGCTGAGTGTCCGTCCCAGTGTCCCTCTCACACACTCCTCAAGGTGCTGACTGTCAGTCCCAGTGTTCCTCTCACACTTTCATCAAGGTGCTGACTGTCTGCCCCAGTGTCCCAGTGTCCCTCTCACACTCTCCTCAAGGTGCTGACTGTCTGTCCCGGTGTCCCAGTATCCCTCTCACACTCTCCTCAAGGTGCTGACTGTCTGTCCCAGTGTCCCACTGTCCCTCTCACACTCTCATCAAGGTGCTGACTGTCTGTCCCAGTGTCCCAGTGTCCCTCTCACACTCTCCTCAATGTGCTGACTGTCTGTCCCGGTGTCCCAGTGTCCCTCTCACACTCTCATCAAGGTGCTGACTGTCTGTCCCAGTGTCCCAGTGTCCCTCTCACACTCTCATCAAGGTGCTGACTGTCTGCCCCAGTGTCCCAGTGTCCCTCTCACACTCTCCTCAAGGTGCTGAATGTCTGTCCCGGTGTCCCAGTGTCCCGCTCACACTCTCATCAAGGTGCTGACTGTCTGTCCCAGTGTCCCTCTCACACTCTCATCAAGGTGCTGACTGTCTGTCCCAGTGTCCCTCTCACACTCTCATCAAGGTGCTGACTGTCTGTCCCGGTGACCCAGTGTCCCCCTCTCACAGTCTCCTCAAGGGGCTAACTGTCTGTCCCAGTGTCCCTCTCACACTCTCCTCAAGGTGCTGACTGTCTGTCCCAGTGTCCCTCTCACACTCTCCGCAAGGTGCTGACTGTCTGTCCCAGTTTCCCCCTCTCACACTCTCCTCATGGTGCTGACTGTCTGCCCCAGTGTCCCAGTGTCCCTCTCACACTCTCATCAAGGTGCTGACTGTCTGCCCCAGTGTCCCTCTCACACTCTCCTCAAGGTGCTGACTGTCTGTCCCAGTGTCCCTCTCACACTCTCCTCAAGGTGCTGACTGTCTGTCCCACTGTCCCTCTCACACTCTCCTCAAGGTGCTGAATGCCTGTCGCAGTGTCCCAGTGTCCCTCTCACACTCTCCTCAAGGTGCTGACTGTCTGTCCCGGTGTCCCAGTGTCCCTCTCACACTCTCCTCAAGATGCTGACTGTCTGTCCCGGTGTCCCAGTGTCCCTCACACACTCTCCTCAAGGTGCTGACTGTCTGTCTCAGTGTCCCAGTGCCCCCCTCACACTCTCCTCAAGGTGCTGACTATCTGTCTCAGTGTCCCAGTGCCCCCCTCACACTCTCCTCAAGGTGCTAACTGTCTGTCCCAGTGTCCCTCTCACACTCTCCTGAAGGTGATGACTGCCTGTCCCTGTGTCCCAGTGTCCCTCTCACACTCTCCTCGAGGTGCAGACTGTATGTCCCAGTGTCCCTCTCACACTCTCATCAAGGTGCTGACTGTCTGCCCCAGTGTCCCAGTGTCCCTCTCACACTCTCCTCAAGGTGCTGACTGTCTGTCCCGGTGTCCCAGTATCCCTCTCACACTCTCATCAAGGTGCTGACTGTCTGTCCCAGTGACCCTCTCACACTCTCATCAAGGTGCTGACTGTCTGTCCCGGTGACCCAGTGTCCCCCTCTCACACTCTACTCAAGGTGCTAACTGTCTGTCCCAGTGTCCCTCTCACACTCTCCTCAAGGTGCTGACTGTCTGTCCCAGTGTCCCTCTCACACTCTCCTCAAGGTGCTGACTGTCTGTCCCACTGTCCCCCTCTCACACTCTCCTCAAGGTACTGACTGTCTGTCCCAGTGTCCCTCTTACACTCTCCTCAAGGTGCTGACTGTCTGCCCCAGTGTCCCAGTGTCCCTCTCACACTCTCATCAAGGTGCTGACTGTCTGTCCCAGTGTCCCTCTCACACTCTCCTCAAGGTGCTGACTGTCTGTCCCAGTGTCCCTCTCACACTCTCCTCAAGGTGCTGACTGTCTGTCCCACTGTCCCTCTCACACTCTCCTCAAGGTGCTGAATGCCTGTCCCAGTGTCCCTCTCACACTCTCCTCAAGTTGCTGACTGTCTGTCCCGGTGTCCCAGTGTCCCTCTCACACTCTCCTCAAGGTGCTGACTGTCTGTCCCGGTGTCCCAGTGTCCCTCTCACACTCTCCTCATGGTGCTGACTGTCTGTCTCAGTGTCCAACAGCCCCCCTCACACTCTCCTCAAGGTGCTGACTGTCTGTCTCAGTGTCCCAGTGCCCCCCTCACACTCTCCTCAATGTGCTAACTCTCTGTCCCAGTGTCCCTCTCACACTCTCCTGAAGGTGATGACTGCCTGTCACTGTGTCCCATTGCCCCTCTCACTCTCTCCTCAAGGTGCTCACTGTCTGTCCCGATGTCCCGTATCCCCCTTTCACACTCTCCTCAAGGTGCTGCTGACCCTGTTCAGGTGTCCCGGTATCCTTCTCCCACACACTCCTCAACTCACCCTTGCCTCCTTACAATCTCACAAGAGAAAACGCTGAGAAAGTTTGATGTGAATATTCTTGATCAGGTTCTTCTGTCCATAACTCTGAGAGATAGTTCATTCTGAAGCCTCAGATTGTACTGTTCATAACACTGAGAGATAGTTCTATCTGAAGCCTCAGATTGTACTGTTCATAACACTGAGAGATAGTTCTATCTGAAGCCTCAGATTGTACTGTACATAACACTGAGAGACAGATCTATCTGAAGCCTCAGATTGTACTGTTCATAACACTGAGAGATAGTTCTATCTGAAGCCTCAGATTGTACTGTACGTAACACTGAGAGATAGTTCTATCTGAAGCCTCAGATTTTACTGTACGTAACACTGAGAGATAGATCTATCTGAAGCCTCAGATTGTACTGTACATAACACTGAGAGATAGTTCTATCTGAAGCCTCAGATTGTACTGTACATAACACTGAGAGATAGTTCTATCTGAAGCCTCAGATTGTATTGTACATAACACAGAGAGATAGTTCTCTCTGAAGCCTCAGATTGCACTGTACATAACACTGAGAGATAGTTCTATCTGAAGCCTCAGATTGTACTGTACATAACACTGAGAGATAGTTCTATCTGATGACTCGAGCTAAGACTGTACTGTACGTAATGCTGAGAGATTGATCCGTGTGAAGTCCTATACTAAGATTGTTCTGTCCATGAGCTGTACATAAGATCTGCTACAACCTGGATTAAGCAGACTATATCAACCCTGATTGACGTTAACTTCATCTAAAAACCACGACCATGATACCCATCAGACAATAAGATATAAGAGCAGAATGAGGCCATTGGGCCCGTCGAGCCGGCCACCATTCAATTCTGGCTGATAAGTTTCTCAAACCCATTCTCCTGCTTTCCCCCCGTCACCCTTGATCGCTGTACCAGTCAAGAACCTATTTATCTCTTTGTTAAATACATTCAATGATCTGGCCTCCACAGCCTTGTGTGGCAATGAATTCCACAGATTCACCACCTTCTGGCTGAAGAAATTCCTCCTCGTCTCAGTTCTGAAGTAAGAAGTCTCACAACAGCAGGTTAAAGTCCCACCGCTTTATTTCGAATCACGAGCTTTCGGAATGCTGCTCCTTCATCAGGTGAGTGGGAAACTGGTGTTGTGAGACTTCTTACTGCGCACACCCCAGTCCAACACCGCCATCTCCACATCACATTTCTAAAGGGCCATCCCTTCCCTCTAAGTCTGTGCCCTCGAGTCCAAGTCTCCCCAACTAATGGAAACATCTTCCCCAAGTGCACTCTCTCCAGGCCTTTCATTATTCTGTAAGTTTCAATGTGATCCCCTTCCTCATACTTCCAAACTGCATCGAGTGTGGACCCCCAGTCCTCAGACGCTCCTCATGCGTCAAGTCTTTCATTCCCCGGATCATTCTTGTGAACCTGTTCTGGACCCTCTCCAAGGCCAGCACATCCTTCCTTAGATACAGGGACCAAAATTGCTGACAATATTCTGAATGCGGTCAGACCAGTGTCTTATAAACCCTCAGCAGTACACCCCTGCTTTTGTATTCTCGTCATCTCAAAATTAACACTAGCAGAGTGATCTCTGCTATATCGAATTAATATTGACCCTACATTATTTCCAACTTTCCATACCTCCCTGACCCTCAACACCCCATCGAGGCTGTAACTGTTCTACGTTGGGGATAAAAAGTGTTGGATTGAAGGGGGTTAAGTGAAGCTGTTTGTTTAGTGACTGGAATTGATGTGAGTCTCCATGGATTCGATTAGTGTGCCTGGAGGGATTTCCCTCTTCTATTAATAAGGAATTCCGTTCAATGTGTTGTCCCATTGAGTCAGCGGGAGCGGCCACTCCGACACTAACAGAGATCAGCGGCTGTGGAGAGAGAGGGAGGGAGAGGAGAGATCAGACTCTGGGAGCAATGAACCGGAATGTTTCGACAATGGATCAGAATCTGGTAACAATGGATTGGAATGTTTCAACAATGGATCAGAATCTGGGAACAATGAACCGGAATGTTTCGACAATGGATCAGAATGTGGGAACAATGGATTGGAATGTTTCGACAATGGATCAGAATCTGGGAACAATGGATTGGAATGTTTCGACAATGGATCGGAATCCGGGAACAATGAACCGGAATGTTCCAACCAAGGACAGGAGTTTATTCTATTGGATTTCTTGGATTACTGATTATTATTGGATGATGACATCAGCTGATCGGATTCGATATCTACTGTTAATGATTCAATACTTTTACTATCCCCTCCTGGCGATTGTTGGTGTTCCGGGTAAGTCTCTGGCTGGAATTGGACCGACCCGACCGCCACGGGAATCGGTGCAGGCGAGGGGCGGAGAATGGGAAGGTCTGTTGAACACGGGTGGGATTTTGCAGCTTGGGGAAGAGTGAGGCTGGAAAGTCCCGTCCCCTCTGTCCAGTTCCTAATTCTAGAAAGGCTGTTTTACTGTATTGATTTTCTTGTCATTTCCTGTACTGGGTTTGCTGCTCTTGTTGAATCTCTGTATCCGGTTATTAATTCTCTCAGCCGCTGACAATTGTCTCAGGGTCTATGGGCTGGGATGTCTTCTGTGTGCTGTGACTTTCCATAGACATGTGGCCTCAAACACTATTCCTTCGTGCGTAAATGATTGAGACAGAATCCTTTTCACCCTCTGCATATAACACCAGTTCACCCACCAAATCACCAGGCCACAGAATCAATTTTATTGGTCATATCTGCACAGCAGGATCTCACAGAGAGAAAACATATTTCATTAAATTTGAAATTTATTCATCAGTGTCACAAGTATGCGAACATTAACATTGCAATGAAGTTACTATAAAAATCCCCGAGTCACCACACTCCAGCGCCTGTTCAGGTAGACTGAGGGAGAATTTAGCACGGCCAATGCACCCAACCAGCACAACTTTCAGATAGTGGGAGGAAACTGCAGCACCCGGAGGAAACCCACGCAGACATGGGGAGAACATGCAGAATCTGCACAGACAGTGGCCAAGCCTGCAATTGAACCAGGACCTCTGGTGCTGTGAGGCAGCAATGCTATCCCCGATGCCACCACAAGCTCTCCGAGAGCAACAGGAACACAAACACACAGACACACCCAAACACACATACATGAATACACACATTTGTTGATAGAAGCAATCAGATTTAGACACTTACTCCCACTCACACACAAATTCAAGAACCAAAATTGCTGCAACACTCCAGAATAACGCACACTTCGGAACACTCGTCAGGTACTCTGTTGCTCACACACAAACACGCACACACACACATGCACACTGGTACAGACAATATAGACACACGCAACACACACACGGTAGGGGAGCAGGATAACAGCTACTCCCTGTCCATTGATGGTGGGGTGATCAAGTAAAACCGCGTGACAGCCTGGAACTCAGGTCCACGTCCCATTTCTCACCTCTTGCAACCTTCACCGGCAATGGATAAACAGCGGATTCAGTCTCCTGCCCATTTCCGGCAAGTGGCTGAGTAAATTATTTCAATTTATTTTAAAACAAATTTAAATGAAATTAGCGAGCCTGGGATGGAATTGTGCGCCACACTTGCCTTTGCAGCCCCACCGGGAAAGGTTGGGTCCGGTGAGGAAAGCAGCTGGCCACATGTATGAGGACGAGTCATGATGACCACGCCGGGAGAACTGAAGGCCATTGAGGGCACCGGGCAAGGTCGAGGGCAAAGGTAGGTGCCCCTTGGGCAATGCCCACCGGGCATTACCAGGGACTGGGGCATGAGGTGGCGGGGTCTACAGGGGCGGAGGCTGAAGGTAGCGGGGCCGACTCTGAACGTAGTTGCTGGGTCGGAGAGGGTCCCGTTACCACTCTGCCCGCTGACTGTGGGGTGGGGTGGTCCCCGCTGCCACTCTGCACGTGATTGGTGTTGGGAGGGAGGGGGACATCACTGCCTCTCTGCATGCACAGTGGGGTAGGGAGCGGGTTTCGCTGCCTCTCTGCATGCACAGTGGGGTAGGGAGACCTGCCCTGCTGACACTCTGCATGCAATTGGTGTGGGGGAAGGGGCGGTGATTGATCCAGGTGGTGGGGAGGGGGCTGGGTCTATATCTGGTCGGGGGCTGCTCAGAAAGAGCTGAGCACCCCCGGACTACCTGGGGACAGCTGCTGTGTTGAAGCGAGCTGCAGCAGCAGAGAGCTGACCGCTGTCTCTCTCAAACCAGGCAGCTCACTGCTGGCTGCAATTGCGTATTTGCAACCAGATAGGTTTGGGAGGTGGTGGGTATCCCAGCCAGCGCTGTGAGAGCTGCAAGTGATGGGGCCACTGCTGTGGGTGGCCTAACAGCCATCGAGTTTTAACAGCACGAAATGAGGCCATTCGGCCATTATGTCTGAACTGGTCATCAAACACCTATCCAATCGAATCCTATTTTCCAGCACTCGATCCACAGCCTTGTCATAGAGTTTACAGAATGGAAACAGGCCCTTCGGCCCATCTTATCCATGCTGCCCTTTCTTTTTAAACCCCGAAACTAATCCCAATTGCCCACATTTGCCCCATATCCCTCTATACCCATCGTGCCCATTTAACTATCTAAACGCTTTTTAAAGAATAAAATTGGACCCGCCTCTACTGCTGCATCTGGCAGCTCGTTCCAGACACTCACCACCCTCTGTGTGATAAAATTGCCCCTCTGGACCATTTTGTATCTTTCCCCTCTCACCTTAAACCTGTGCCCTCTCGTTTTAGACTCCCCTACCTTTAGGAAAAGATATTGACTATCGAGCTGATCTGTGCCCCTCATTCTTTTATAGACCTCTATAAGTTAACCCCTCAGCCTCCTACGCTCCAGGGGAAAAAGTCCCAGTCTATCCAGCCTCTCCTTCTAACTCAATCCATCAAGTCCCAGTAGCATCCGATTAAATATTTTCTGCACTCTTTCTAGTTTAATAATTATATGCTCTGGTGTTTGAGTTGCTGATCTAAATGCCTCTTGTGGTTGTTCCCGCTTCTACCATCCTTTCACGCCGTGAGCTGCAGATCCCAGCACCCTGTGGATGGAAACATTTTCCCTCAAATCCACACAATAATTTGCCCTTTCCCTTAACTCCACGCCCCTCTGGTTATTGACGCCTCTACTAAAGGGAAAAGGTTTCTTCCTATCCGTGTGCCACATAATTGTGTTCATATCACTCTGTTCCCCCCCGCCCCCCCCCCCGCCCCCACCAGAAAGCATTCCCCACCACCACCCACTACACCCACTCCAACTCCAGCCGTCTCTGCTCTAAGGTAGAAAACCCAGCCTAACCAGCCTCTCCTCATAGCTGAAACTCTCCAGCCCAGGCAGCATCCTGGTGAATCTCCTCTCCACCGTCTCCAGTGTAATCACATCCTTCCTGTTGTGTGATGACCAGAGCTGTGCACAGTTCTCTTGCTCTGGTCTAACCAGCGTTTTATACACTTCCATCATCACCTCCCAGCTCTTATATTCTGTGCTGCGGCTGCTAAAGGCAAGTATCCTACATGTCGTCTTAACCACCTCATCTACCTGTCTTGCTGCTTTTAGGGATCCACATATCTGCACCCCAAATTCATTCTGGTCTTCTGCACTTCCTCAGACTCGACCGGACATGGTACATGTCCTTGTCCGGATAGTCGTCCCAAATGCATGGCCTCACATTCGTCAGGTGTAAATTACATTTGCCCATTTGACCAGCCTTTCAGTTTCCTCAGCACGGTGGCACAGTGGTTAGCACTGCTGCCCCACAGCGCCAGGGACGTGTGTTCGATTTCTGGCTTGGACCACATCTGTGTGGAGTTTGCACATTCTCCCCGTGTCTGCATGGGTTTCCTCTGGGTGCTCCAGTTTCCGCCCACAGTCGGAAGACTTGTGGGTTAGGTGGATTGGCCAGGATATACTGGACTTACTGTCAGGGAGAATTGCTTGGGTAAATGCATGGGGTTCAGGGGATATCGCCTGGTTGGGATTGTGCTCAGTCCAGACTCGATGGGCTGAATGGCCTCCTTCTGCACTGTAGGATTCTATGATTCCTGTCATCTAAGGCTTTCCTCCTCAATATTTACCACACCACCAATTTTTGTATCATCTGCAAACTTACTGATCACACCTCACACATTCATGTCCAGACCATCAATGTGCACTACAAACAGCAAGGGACCCAGCATCGATCGCTGTGGAACCCCACTGTACACAGGCTTGCAGTCACAAAAACAACCTTCCACCATCACCCTCTGCCACTTAGCCATTTTGAATATAATTTACCAAATTGACCTGGTTCCAGTCGGAATCACTTCCTTGTTCAGTCTTCCATATTTGTCAAAAGCTTTTCTGAAGAACACGTAGACTCCATCGACTGCACTTCCCTCATCTCCTCATCCAGTCACCTCCTCAATATATTCCAGCGAATTGTTAGACATGATCTCCCCCTGTCAAAGGCACGCTGACTATTGTTCATAAATCCTTACCTCTCGAAGTGGAGATTAATTCTGTCCCTCAGATTGTTTTCCAATCATTTCCCTATCACGGATATGGTGATGATGGTGTCCTGGCCGTGATCTTGGATATCTCCAGGGCACCTTGCAGGATGGCAGTATGGCACAGTGGTTAGCACTGCTGCCTCACAGCATCAGGGATCCCATTTCAATTCCTGGGATTCCATCAGCACCAGTGAAGCTTCTTTTTAAACTTTGTTCCATTCTCACATCTCGCCTGTTGGGATTTCTCCTATTACAAGAACGTGTGGTATTCCTCTGGAAAGAATCCACTGTGAGCAAGTCCAGTTTCTCGCAGCTCCCCAATGTCCACATTCAGCCTTGTAAATTCAGTCTCGATCACAGCCGTCCCGTGTACATCATCAACCTGCATAAGTTCATTGGTAAGGTCAGGGCACATTGTGCTGATGTTTCAGCTTGAGATGCGAAAGACTGATTTGATTTGGTTTATTATTTTCACATATAATAAATATGTGATCCAAGCCGGGAATCGAACTCAGGTTCCTGTGAGACAGCAGTGCTAACCATTGTGCCACCATGCTGCCGACTCAAGAACAGCTTCTTCTCTGCTGCCATCTGACGTTTTAATGGACCCACATCGCATTCAGATGATCTTATTCTACACCCGAGCTCTGAGTCCAACATTACATTCTGCACTCTCTCCTTCTCTATGTTCAGGGTTACAGTGTTACAGAGTTCAGTGTTGCGCCAGGGAGATGGTGTCTGTGGACCTGTTGGGGAGGTAGGTGAACTGTACTGTATCCAGGCAATCTGGGAGGCCGGAATTGATTCATGTCATGACTAACCTTTTGATGCATTTCATAACATTGGATATACAGTGAGAAGTGTTGTTGCTTGAGTGCCATACAGACAAAGCATACTGTACATAGAGAAGGAGAGAGGGCAGAATGTAATGTTGCAGTCATAGCTAGGATGTAGTAAAAGATCATCTTAATGCAATGTGGGTCCATTCAAACGTCTGATGGCAGCAGAGAAGCTGTTCCTGAGTCGGCAGCATGGTGGCACAATGGTGAGCGCTGCTGTCTCACAGGGACCTGAGTTCGATTCCTGGCTTGGATCACTGTCTGTGTGGAATTTGCACATTCTACCCATGTCGGCATGGGTTTGCTCCGGATGCTGCGGTTTTCACCCACAGTCCAAAATGTGCAGGTTAGGTTGATTGGCCATGTTAACTGCCCATTAGCGTCCTGGGAGATCTATGTTTGGGGGATTAGCAGGCTACATTTGTGGGACTTTGAGGATAGGGCTTGGGTGGGATTGTTGTCGGTGTAGACTCGATGGGTCAAATGGCCCCCTTCTGCACTGTAGTGATTCTATGATTCTATGAGTCGGTTGGTCCATGTCCTCACACATTTTTTATCTTTTTCTCTGATGGAACAAGTGGGAAAAGTTGATGTCCATGGTGCGCTATTCCTGAATGAGGCTGGTTACTTTTGCAAGGTAACGGGAAGTTGAGACAGAGTTAATGAGTGGGAGGTTGGTTTGAGTGATGGACTGGCCTGCATTCATCAAGCTTTGAAGTTTCTCGCAGTCTTGGACAGAGCAGGAGCCATACCAAGCTAGAATGTTATTTATGGTGCATCTGTAAAAGTTGGTGAGAGTCGCAGCTGACATGCCAAATGTCTGTAAACCTCTGAGAAAATAGAGGCGTTCGGAGACTTTTTTTAATTATAGGGACATCATGGAGGAACCAGGAAAGGTTTTTCGTGATGTGGACCCTAAAACGTGAAGCTCTCGACTATTTCAACTTCATCCCATTGATGTAGATAGTGGCATGTACTCCACTAGGCTTCCAGAAGTCAATTTGCTTTGTTGACATTGAGGAAGAGATTATTGTTGTCGCCCCAGTTCACCAGATTCTCTGTCTCTTCCTCCGACCCACTGCAGGTGTCATCAGCAAACTTGGAAATCGAGTTGGAGGGGAATTTGGCCACACAGTCACCAGTGTATAAGGAGTATAGTAAGGGGCTGAGGACGCAGCCTGACGGGGCACCGCTGTTCAGGATGATTGTGGAGGAGATGTTGTTGATTGTCCTTAATTTTGCTGTCTATGGATTAGGAAGTTGAGGATCGAATTGCAGAGGCAGGAGCCCAGCCCAGGGCCACGGACTTTGGACATGAGTTTCGTAGGACTAATGGTGTTGCAGGCTGAGCTGTAGTTGATAAACACGAGTCTGTGTTCCAGGGTTCACTGCCCGGCCAGGGAGATGGCATTGTGGAACTGTTGTGGATGTCGGTGAACTGTCGTGGATCCAGGCAATCTGGGAAGCCGGAACTGATTCATGCCATGACTAACCTTTTGATGCATTTCATAATATTGGACATCAGAGTCACCGGACGATAGGGATTAAGGCAGCCTGCTTGGCTTTTCCTTTGGTACTGGCCTTTGTTTGAGTTTTACCTGGTGCATAGATTGGCAACCTTCCTGCCGAGAGAGGACTGATGCAGCTGCACTGGTCCAGTAGACCAACGTGGGACAGCAGTAATCACACTGAGCATTATGGATGATAGCGATTCGCTGAACCCTGAAGCTTTCTCCCACTCTTGAAAGAAACACTGGAAGTTGTGTTCTGTGCCAATCGAGTGTGAGATTACTATTTTTTCCTGTGTTGTGCTAACAGTGGCCACAATGCTGTGATCTCCTCTCCAGGGTACAGTTCTGTGTAAATATAATAGAGATTCTGTGCTGTCAAGGCATCATGATCTCCCTCTGCCAATTGTTGGTATTGTCCCGAGGCAAGGGTCAAACCAGCCCTCTTTGGTACCAGCTCTGTTGCAGGGGTTGTCAGTAAACTGTCTGAGAGACGACAGATTACCATCTACAGGACTCCAGTCTGGATTTTCTGAGAGGGTTTACTCCCTCATCCTTGTAGCTGAGTGAGGGTCAATGTTGTGGACTCTCCGGAATTCTCTCTCCCAAATGTAGACCACTGTGTTGCTACCATGGAGCAGCACGGTGACACAGTGGTTAGCACTGCTGATTCACAGCGTCAGGGACCTGGGTTCAATTCCAGGCTTGGGTCACTGTCTGTGTGGAGTTTGGACCTTCTCCCCGTGTCTGTGTGGGTTTCCTGCGGATGCTCCACTTTCCTCTCACACTGCAAAAGACGTGCTGGATTTTTAAAAACATATTTCAGTGATTTTATGTGTGTCCATTCTTTTTTATTTTAACCCATCCTCAGTCCAAATGGTAACTTCTTCCCCTGAATCCTGTCTAATTTTATTCTTTATTTCCCTTCCTGACAGTGAACATGATCACAATTGTGACACTGACGAGCAGAAACTGTGGTCTGTCCAAATGTGTGACTCGTTACCTGGTGGCCATGTCAGCGGGGGATCTGCTGGTCGTTATCCTCGACCTGATATTCAGACACATTCCCATTCATTATTGGGAACAGTTTGTTTTCCTGTACTGGGTCCCCGTGTGTAACATCCACGCCGTCCTGCTTTATGCAGCCACTGACTGTTCTGTCTGGTTCACCGTCACTTTCACCTTTGATCGATTTGTGGCCATTTGCTGCCCCAAGCTGAAGAGTAAATATTGCAGTGAGAAATCGGCGGTTGTGGTTCTGGGAACAGTGACGGTGCTGAGCTGTTTAAAGAACATCTTCTGGTATTTTATGTTATTAAATGAATATTCGCTGATGAACGACCCCTGGTTTTGTGATTTCACAGGGGATGTTCTGGTATCTCCTGTCTGGACAACAATCGAGTTCCTCCACAACATTTTAACCCCGACTGTCCCGTTCGTCCTGATTCTGCTGCTCAACGTTTTCACCGTCAGACACATTTTAATGAGCAGCAGAGCCCGCAGGAGACTCCGGGCTCACAGCAGTGTGGAGAATCCCAGAGACCCTGAGATGGAGAGTCGCAGGAAATCCATCATTTTACTGTTTGTTATCTCAGCCAATTTCATCCTCTTATGGTCGACATTAATGGTTTATTCTATATGGCGTCGGATGTATTATTTGGGCTATGAGTCGGTATGGTTAGATTACTATGTTCTGGAACTTGGTTTCATGTTACAACTCACAAGTTGTTGTACAAACACTGCCATTTATGCTGTGACACAGACTCACTTCAGGCAGCAGCTCATAAATCTGCTGAAATATCCCCTTACTGCAATTCTTCAACTCATCAGACTCTGAGAGGAAACTACAACGACAAGACCCCTGACTCTTTCTATTGGACTTTCAAATATAAATATTCACACAGAGTAAAGCTCCCTCGACACTGTCCCCATCAAACACTCCAGGGGCAGGTACCGCACGGGGCTAGATACAGAGTAAAGCTCCCTCTACACTGTCCCCTTCAAACACTCCCAGGACAGGTACAGCACGGGGTTAGATACAGAGTAAAGCTCCCTCTACGCTGTCCCCATCAAACACTCCCAGGACAGGTACAGCACAGGGTTAGATACAGAGTAAAGCTCCCTCTACACTGTCCCCATCAAACACACTCAGGACAGGTACAGCACGGGGTTAGATCCAGAGTAAAGCTCCATCTACACTGTCCCCATCAAACACTCCAGGGGCAGGTACAGCACGGGGTAGATACAGAGTAAAGTTCCCTCTACCCTGTCCCCCGTCAAACATTCCCAGGAGAGGGCCAGCACGGGGTAGATACAGAGTAAAGCTCCCACTAATCTGTCCCCCATCAAACACTCCCAGGACAGATACAGCACGGGGTTAGATACAGAGTAAAGCTCCGTCGATACTGTCCCCATCAAACACTCCCAGGACGGGTACAGCACGGGGTTAGATACAGAGTAAAGCTCCCTCTACACTGTCCCCCATCAAACACTCCAAGGACAGGTACAGCATGGGGTTAGATATAGAGTAAAGCTCCCTCTACACCGTCCCCATCAAACAATCCCAGGACAGGTACAGCACGGGGTTAGATACAGAGTAAAGCTCCCTCTAAACTGTCCCCCATCAAACACTCCCAGGACAGGTACAGCACGGGGTTAGATACAGAGTAAAGCTCCCTCTACACTGTCCCCAACAAACACACACAGGACAGATACAGCACGGGGTTAGATACAGAGTAAAGCTCCCTCTACACTGTCCCCCATCAAACACTCCCAGGACAGGGCCATCAAACACTCCCAGGACTGTCGCCATCAAACACTCCCAGGACAGGGCCAGCACGGGGTTAGATACAGAGTAAAGCTCCCTCGACACTGACCCCATCAAACACTCGCAGGACAGGTACAGCACGGGGTTAGATCCAGAATAAAGCTCCCTCTAAACTGTCCCCCATCAAACACTCCCAGGACAGGCAAGGAAAGCGGTTAGAGACAGAGTAAAGCTCCCTCGACACTGTCCCCCATCAAACACTCCCAGGACAGGTAAAGCACGGGATTAGATACAGAGTAAAGCTCCCTCTACACTGTCCCCATCAAACAGTCCCAGGACAGGTACAGCACGGGGTTAGATACAGAGTAAAGCTCCCTCTCCACTGTCCCACATCAAACACTCCCCGGATAGCTGCAGCACGGGGTTTCACACAGAGTAAAGCTCCCTCTACACTGTCCCCATAAAACACTCCATGGACAGGTACAGCACCGGGCTAGATACAGAGTAAAGCTCCCTCGACACTGTCCCCATCAAACACTCCATGGACAGGTACAGCACGGGGCTAGATACAGAGTAAAGCTCCCTCGACAATGTCCCCCATCAAACACTCCCAGAACAGGTACAGCACGGGATTACATACAGAGTAAAGCTCCCACTACACTGTCCCCATCAAACACACCCAGGACAGGTACAGCACGGGGTTAGATACAGTGTAAAGCTCCCTCGACACTGTCCCCACCAAACACACTCAGTAAAGGTACAGCACGGGATTACATACAGAGTAATGCTCCTTCTACACTGTCCCCATCTAACACACCCAGGACAGGTACAGCACGGGGTTAGATACAGAGTAAAGCTCCTTCTACACTGTCCCCATCAAACACACCCAGGACAGGTACAGCACGGGGTTAGATACAGAGTAAAGCTCCCTCGACACTGTCCCCACCAAACACACTCAGTACAGGTACAGCACGGGGTTAGATAAAGAGTAAAGCTCCCTCTACACTGTCCCCCATCAAACAATCCCAGGACAGGTACAGCACGGGGTTAGATACAGAGTAAAGCTCTCTCTACACTGTCGCCATTAAATACTCCCAGGACAGATACAGCACAGGGATAGATGCAGAGTGAAGCTCACTCTACACCGTCCCGATCAAACAATTCCAAGGATATATACAGCATGGAGTTAGATACAGAGTAAAGCTCACTCTACACTGTCGCCATTAAATACTCCAGGGACAGATACAGCACGGCTTTAGATGCAGAGTAAAGCTGCCTCGACACTGTCCCCTTCATACACTCCCATGACAGATACAGCACGGGGTTAGATACAGAGTAAAGCTCCCTCGACACTGTCCCCATCAAACACTCCTACGACAGACACAGCACCGGATTAGATACAGAGTAAAGCTCCCTCTACACTGTCCCCATCAAACAGTCCCAGGACAGGTACAGCACGGGGTTAGATACAGAGTAAAGCTCCCTCTCCACTGTCCCCCATCAAACATTCCCCGGATAGCTGCAGCACGGGGTTTCACACAGAGTAAAGCTCCTTCTACACTGTTCCCATCAAACAGTCCCAGGACAGGTACAGCACGGGGTTAGATACAGAGTAAAGCTCCCTCTCCACTGACCCCATCAAACACTCCCAGGACAGGTACAGCACGGGGTTTGTTACAGAGTCAAGCTCCCTCTACACCGTCCCCATCAAACACTCCCAGAACAGGTACAGCACGGGGTGAGATACAGAGTAAAGCTCCCTCGACACTGTCCCCATCAAACACTCCATGGACAGGTACAGCACGGGGCTAGATACAGAGTAAAGCTCCCTCTACACTGTCCCCATCAAACACACCCAGGACAGGTACAGCACGGAGTTAAATACAGAGTAAAGCTCCCTCTAAACTGTCCCCCATCAAACACTCCCAGGACAGGCAAGGAAAGGGGTTAGATACAGAGGAAAGCTCCCTCTCCACTGTCCCCATCAAACAGTCCCAGGACAGGTACAGCACGGGGTTAGATACAGAGTAAAGCTCCCTCTCCACTGTCCCCCATCAAACACTCCCAGGACAGGTACAGCACGGAGTTTGATACAGAGTCAAGCTCCCTCTCCACCGTCCCCATCAAACACTCCCAGAAATGGTACAGCACGGCGTTAGATACAGAGTAAAGCTCCCTCTACACTGTCCGCATCAAACACTCCCAGGACAGGTACAGCATGGGGTGAGATACAGAGTAAAGCTCCCTCTACACTGCCCCCATCAAACACTCCCCGGATAGCTGCAGCACGGGATTTCACACAGAGTAAAGCTCCCTCGACACTGTCCCCATCAAACACTCCAGGGGCAGGTACAGCACGGGGCGAGATACAGAGTAAAGCTCCCTCTACACTGTTCCCTTCAAACACTCCCAGGACAGGTGCAGCATGGGTTTAGATACAGAGTAAATCTCGCTGTACACTGTTCCCATCAAACACACCCAGGAAAGGTGCAGCATGGGGTTATATACAATGTAAAGATCCCTCGACACTGTCCCCATCAAACACACCCAGGACAGGTACAGCACGGGGTTAGATACAGAGTAAAGCTCCCTGTACACTGTCCCATCAAACACTCCCACGACAGGTACAGCACAGGGATCGATACAGAGTAAAGCTCCCTCTAAACTGTCCCCCATCAAACACTCCCAGAACACGTACAGCACGGGATTACATAAAGAGTAAAGCTCCCTCTACACTGTCCCCATCAAACACACCCAGGGCAGGTACAGCACGGGGTTAGATACAGAGTAAAGCTCCCTCTACACTGTCCCCATTAAACACTCCAAGGACCGGGACAGCAAAGGGGTTAGATACAGAGTAAAGCTCCCTCTACACTGTCCCCCGTCAAACACTCCCAGGAGAGGTACAGCACGGGGTTAGATACAGAGTAAAGCTCCCTCGACACTGTCCCCCGTCAAACACTCCCAGCACAGGTACAGCACGGGGTTAGATACAGAGTAAAGCTCCCTCTACACTGTCCCCCGTCAAACACTCCCAGGAGAGGTACAGCACGGCGATAGATACAGAGTAAAGCTCCCTCTAATCTGTCCCCCATCAAACATTCCCAGGACAGATACAGCACGGGGTTGGATAGAGAAAAGCTCCCTGTACACTGTCCCCATCAAACACTCCCAGGACAGGTGCAGCATGGGATTAGATACAGAGTAAAGCTCGCTGTACACTGTTCCCATCAAACACACCCAGGAAAGGTGCAGCATGGGGTTAGATACAATGTAAAGATCCCTCTACACTGTCCCCATCAAACACTCCCAGGACAGGTACAGCACAGGGATAGATACAGAGTAAAGCTCCCTCTAAACTGTCCCCCATCAAACACTCCCAGAACAGGTACAGCACGGGATTACAAAAAGAGTAAAGTTCCCTCTACACTGTCCCCCATCAAACACTCCCAGGACAGGTGCAGCATGGGATTAGATACAGAGTAAAGCTCCCTCTAAACTGTCCCGCATCAAACACTCCCAGAACAGGTACAGCACGGGATTACAAAAAGAGTAAAGCTCCCTCTACACTGTCCCCCATCAAACACTCCCAGGACAGGTACAGCATGGGGTTAGATAGAGAGTAAAGCTCCCTCTACACCGTCCCCATCAAACAATCCCAGGACAGGTACAGCACGGGGTTAGATACAGAGTAAAGCTCTCTCTAAACTGTCGCCATGAAATACTCCCAGGACAGATAGAGCACGGGGACAGATGCAGAGTGAAGCTCACTCTATACTGTCCCGATCAAACAATTCCCAGGATAGATACAGCACGGGGTTAGATACAGAGTAAAGCTCCCTCGACACTGTCCCCACCAAACACACTCAGTACAGGTACAGCACGGGGTTAGATAAAGTGTAAAGCTCCCTCTACACTGTCCCCCATCAAACAATCCCAGGACAGGTACAGCACGGGGTTAGATACAGAGTAAAGCTCTCTCTACACTGTCGCCATTAAATACTCCCAGGACAGATACAGCACAGGGATAGATGCAGAGTGAAGCTCACTCTACACCGTCCCGATCAAACAATTCCAAGGATATATACAGCATGGAGTTAGATACAGAGGAAAGCTCCCTCTACACTGTCGCCATTAAATACTCCAGGGACAGATATAGCAAGGCTTTAGATGCAGAGTAAAGCTGCCTCGACACTGTCCCCTTCATACACTCCCATGACAGATACAGCACGGGGTTAGATACAGAGTAAAGCTCCCTCGACACTGTCCCCATCAAACACTCCTACGACAGACACAGCACCGGATTAGATACAGAGTAAAGCTCCCTCTACACTGTCCCCATGTAACAGTCCCAGGACAGGTACAGCACGGGGTTAGATACAGAGTAAAGCTCCCTCTCCACTGTCCCCCATCAAACATTCCCCGGATAGCTGCAGCACGGGGTTTCACACAGAGTAAAGCTCCCTCTACACTGTCCCCATCAAACACACCCAGGGCAGGTACAGCACGGGGTTAGATACAGAGTAAAGCTCCCTCTACACTGTCCCCATCAAACACTCCAAGGACAGGGACAGCAAAGGGGTTAGATACAGAGTAAAGCTCCCTCTACACTGTCCCCCGTCAAACACTCCCAGGAGAGGTACAGCACGGGGTTAGATACAGAGTAAAGCTCCCTCGACACTGTCCCCCGTCAAACACTCCCAGCACAGGTACAGCACGGGGTTAGATACAGAGTAAAGCTCCCTCTACACTGTCCCCCGTCAAACACTCCCAGGAGAGGTACAGCACGGCGATAGATACAGAGTAAAGTTCCCTCTAATCTGTCCCCCATCAAACACTCCCAGGACAGATACAGCACGGGGTTAGATAGAGAAAAGCTCCCTGTACACTGTCCCCATCAAACACTCCCAGGACAGGTGCAGCATGGGATTAGATTCAGAGTAAAGCTCGCTGTACACTGTTCCCATCAAACACACCCAGGAAAGGTGCAGCATGGGGTTAGATACAATGTAAAGATCCCTCTACACTGTCCCCATCAAACACTCCCAGGACAGGTACAGCACAGGGATAGATACAGAGTAAAGCTCCCTCTAAACTGTCCCCCATCAAACACTCCCAGAACAGGTACAGCACGGGATTACAAAAAGAGTAAAGTTCCCTCTACACTGTCCCCCATCAAACACTCCCAGGACAGGTGCAGCATGGGATTAGATACAGAGTAAAGCTCCCTCTAAACTGTCCCCCATCAAACACTCCCAGAACAGGTACAGCACGGGATTACAAAAAGAGTAAAGCTCCCTCTACACTGTCCCCCATCAAACACTCCCAGGACAGGTACAGCATGGGGTTAGATACAGAGTAAAGCTCCCTCTACACCGTCCCCATCAAACAATCCCAGGACAGGTACAGCACGGGGTTAGATACAGAGTAAAGCTCTCTCTAAACTGTCGCCATGAAATACTCCCAGGACAGATAGAGCACAGGGACAGATGCAGAGTGAAGCTCACTCTACACTGTCCCGATCAAACAATTCCCAGGATAGATACAGCATGGAGTTAGATACAGATTAAAGCTCCCTCTACACTGTCCCCATTAAGTACTCCCAGGACAGATACAGCAAGGCTTCAGATGCAGAGTAAAGCTGCCTCGACACTGTCCCCTTCATACACTCCCAGGTCAGATACAGCACGGGGTTAGATACAGAGTAAAGCTCCCTCGACACTGTCCCCATCAAACACTCCTACGACAGACACAGCACGGGATTAGATACAGAGTAAAGCTCCCGCGACACTGTCCCCATCAAACACTCCCAGGACAGGTACAGCACAGGGATGGATACAGAGTAAAGGTCCCTCGAAACTGTCCCCCATCAAACACTCCCAGAACAGGTACAGCACGGGAATACATACAGAGTAAAGCTTCCTCTCCACTGTCCCCATCAAAGACACCCAGGACAGGTACAGCACGGGGTTAGATACAGAGTAAAGCTCCCTCGACACTGTCCCCACCAATCACACTCAGTACAGGTACAACATGGGGTTAGATAAAGAGTAAAGCTCCCTCTACACCGTCCCCATGAAACACTCCCAGGACAGATACAGCACGGGGTTAGATACAGAGTAAAGCTCCCTCAACACTGTCCCCAACAAACACTCCAGGGACAGGTACAGCACGGGGATAGATACAGAGTAAAGCTCCCTCTACACTGTCCCCATCAAACACACCCAGGACAGGTACAGCACGGGGTTAAATACAGAGTAAAGGTCCCTCTAAACTGTCCCCCATCAAACAATCCCAGGACAGGTACAGCACGGGTTTGATGCACAGTCAAGCTCCCTCTCCACCTTCCCCATCAAACACTCCCAGAACTGGTACAGCACGGCGTTAGATACAGAGTAAAGCTCCCTCTACACTGCCACCATCAAACACTCCCCGGATAGCTGCAGCACGGGGTTTCACACAGAGTAAAGCTTCCTCGACACTGTCCCCATCAAACACTCCAGGGGCAGGTACAGCACGGGGCCAGATGCAGAGTAAAGCTCCCTCTACACTGTCCCCTTCAACACTCCCAGGACAGGTACAGCACGGGGTTAGATCCAGAGTCAAGCTCCCTCTACACCGTCCCCATCAAACACTCCCAGAACAGGTACAGCACGGGGTTAGATACAGAGTAAAGCTCCCTCGACACTGTCCCCATCAAAACCTCCAGGGACAGTTACATAACGGGGCTAGATGCAGAGTAAAGCTCCCTCTACACTGTCCCCATCAAACACACCCAGGACAGTACAGCACGGGGTTAAATACAGAGTAAAGCTCCCTATAAACTGTCCCCCATCAAACACTCCCAGGACAGGCAAGGAAAGGCGTTAGATACAGAGTAAAGCTCCCTCTCCACTGTCCCCATCAAACAGTCCCAGGACAGGTACAGCACGGGGTTAGATACAGAGTAAAGCTCCCTCTCCACTGTTCCCCATCAAACACTCCCAGGACAGGTACAGCACGGAGTTTGATGCAGAGTCAAGCTCCCTCCCCACCGTCCCCATCAAACACTCCCTGAACTGGTACAGCACGGCGTTAGATCCAGAGTAAAGCTCCCTCTACACTGTCCGCATCAAACACTCCCAGGACAGGTACAGCATGGGGTGAGATACAGAGTAAAGCTCCCTCTACACTGCCCCCATCAAACACTCCCAGGACAGGGACAGGACGGGGCTAGATACAGAGTAAAGCTCCCTCTCCACTGTCCCCATCAAACAGTCCCAGGACAGGGACAGCACGGGGTTAGATACAGAGTAGAGCTCCCTCTCCACTGTCCCCCACCAAACACTCCCAGGACAGGTACAGCACAGTGATAGATGCCGAGTGAAGCTCACTCTACACTGTCCCGATCAAACAATTCCCAGGATAGATACAGCATGGAGTTAGATACAGATTAAAGCTCCCTCTACACTGTCGCCATTAAATACTCCCAGGACAGATACAGCAAGGCTTTAGATGCAGAGTAAAGCTGCCCCGACACTGTCCCCTTCATACACTCCCAGGACAGGTACAGCACGGGGTTAGATACAGAGGAAAGCTCCCTCTACACTGTCCCCCGTCAAACACTCCCAGGAGAGGTACAGCACGGCGATAGATACAGAGTGAAGCTCCCACTGATCTGTCCCCCATCAAACACTCCCAGGACAGATACAGCACGGGGTTAGAGAGAGAAAAGCTCCCTCTACACTGTCCCCATCAAACACTCCCAGGACAAGTGCAGCATGGGATTAGATAATGAGTAAAGCTCGCTGTACACTGTTCCCATCAAACACACCCAGGAAAGGTGCAGCATGGGGTTAGATACAATGTAAAGATCCCTCGACACTGCCCCATCAAACACACCCAGGACAGATACAGCACGGGGTTAGATACAGAGTAAAGCTCCCTGTACACTGTCCCCATCAAACACTCACAGGACAGGTACAGCACAGGGATAGATACAGAGTAAAGCTCCCTCTAAACTGTCCCCCATCAAACACTCCCAGAACAGGTACAGCACGGGATTACATAAAGAGTAAAGCTCCCTCTACACTGTCCCCATCAAACACACATAGGACAGGTACAGCACGGGGTTAGATACAGAGTAAAGCTCCCTCTACACTCTCCCCATCAAACACACCCAGGACAGGTACAGCACGAGGTTAGATACAGAGTAAAGCTCCCTCTACACTGTCCCCCATCAAACACTCCCAGGACAGGTACAGCATGGGGTTAGATACAGAGTAAAGCTCCCTCGATACCGTCCCCATCAAACAATCCCAGGACAGGTACAGCACGGGGTTAGATACAGAGTAAAGCTCTCTCTACACTGTCGCCATGAAATACTCCCAGGACAGATACAGCATAGGGAGAGATGCAGAGTGAAGCTCACTCTACACTGTCCCGATCAAACAAATCCCAGGATAGATACAGCATGGAGTGAGATACAGATTAAAGCTCCCTCTACACTGTCCCCATTAAATACTCCCAGGACAGATACAGCAAGGCTTTAGATGCAGAGTAAAGCTGCCTCAACATTGTCCCCTTCATACACTCCCAGGACAGATACAGCACGGGGTTAGATACAGAGTAAAGCTCCCTCGATACTGTCCCCATCAAACACTCCTACGACAGACACAGCACGGGATTAGATACAGAGTAAAGCTCCCGCGACACTGTCCCCATCAAACACTCCCAGGACAGGTACAGCACAGGGACAGATACAGAGTAAAGGTCCCTCGAAACTGTCCCCCATCAAACACTCCCAGAACAGGTACAGCACGGGAATACATACAGAGTAAAGCTTCCTCCACACTGTCCCCATCAAAGACCCCCAGGACAGGTACAGCACGGGGTTAGATACAGAGTAAAGCTCCCTCGACACTGTCCCCACCAATCACACTCAGTGCAGGTACAGCATGGGGTTAGATAAAGAGTAAAGCTCCCTCTACAACGTCCCCAAGAAACAATCCCAGGACAGATACAGCACGGGGTTAGATACAGAGTAAAGCTCCCTCGACACTGTCCCCATCAAACACTCCAGGGACAGGTACAGCACGGGGCTAGATACAGAGTAAAGCTCCCTCCACACTGTCCCCATCAAACACACCCAGGACAGGTACAGCACGGGGTTAAATACAGAGTAAAGCTCCCTCTAAACTGTCCCCCATCAAATACTCCCAGGACAGGCAAGGAAAGGGGTCAGATACAGAGTAATGCTCCCTCTACACTGTCCCCATCAAACACTCCCAGGACAGATACAGCACGGGGTTAGATACAGAGTAAAGCTCCCTCTCCACTGTCCCCCATCAAACACTCCCAGGACAGGTACAGCACGGAGTTTGATGCAGAGTCAAGCTCCCTCTCCACCGTCCCCATCAAACACTCCCAGAACTGGTACAGCACGGCGTTAGATACAGAGTAAAGCTCCCTCTACACTGCCCCCATCAAACACTCCCCGGATAGCTCCAGCACGGGATTTCACACAGAGTAAAGCTCCCTCGACACTGTCCCCATCAAACACTCCAGGGGCAGGTACAGCACGGGGCGACATACAGAGTAAAGCTCCCTCTCCACTGCCCCCATCAAACACTCCCCGGATAGCTCCAGCACGGGATTTCACACAGAGTAAAGCTCCCTCGACACTGTCCCCATCAAACACTCCAGGGGCAGGTACAGCACGGGGCGACATACAGAGTAAAGCTCCCTCGACACTGCCCCCATCAAACACTCCAGGGGCAGGTACAGCACGGGGCGAGATACAGAGTAAAGCTCCCTCTACACTGTCCCCTTCAACACTCCCAGGACAGGTACAGCACGGGGTTAGATCCAGAGTCAAGCTCCCTCTACACCGTCCCCATCAAACACTCCCAGAACAGGTACAGCACGGGGTTAGATACAGAGTAAAGCTCCCTCGACACTGTCCCCATCAAAAACTCCAGGGACAGTTACAGCACGGGGCTAGATGCAGAGTAAAGCTCCCTCTACACTGTCCCCATCAAACACACCCAGGACAGTACAGCACGGGGTTAAATACAGAGTAAAGCTCCCTATAAACTGTCCCCCATCAAACACTCCCAGGACAGGCAAGGAAAGGGGTTAGATACAGAGTAAAGCTCCCTCTCCACTGTCCCCATCAAACAGTCCCAGGACAGGTACAGCACGGGGTTAGATACAGAGTAAAGCTCCCTCTCCACTGTTCCCCATCAAACACTCCCAGGACAGGTACAGCACGGAGTTTGATGCAGAGTCAAGCTCCCTCTCCACAGCCCCCATCAAACACTCCCAGAACTGTTACAGCACGGCGTTAGATACAGAGTAAAGCTCCCTCTACACTGTCCGCATCGAACACTCCCAGGACAGGTACAGCATGGGGTGAGATACAGAGTAAAGCTCCCTCTACACTGCCCCCATCAAACACTCCCCGGATAGCTGCAGCACGGGATTTCACACAGAGTAAAGCTCCCTCGACACTGTCCCCATCAAACACTCCCAGGACAGGTACAGCACGGGGCGACATACAGAGTAAAGCTCCCTCTACACTGTCCCCGTCAAACACTCCCAGGACAGTTACAGCACGGGGTTAGATCGAGAGTCAAGCTCCCTCTACACCGTCCCCATCAAACACTCCCAGAACAGGTACAGCACGGGGTTAGATACAGAGTAAAGCTCCCTCTACACTGTCCCCATCAAACACACCCAGGACAGGTACAGCATGGGGTTAAATACAGAGTAAAGCTCCCTCTAAACTGTCCCCCATCAAACACTCCCAGGACAGACAAGTAAAGGGGTTAGATACAGAGTAAAGCTCCCTCGACAGTGTTCCCATCAAACACACCCAGGAAAGGTGCAGCAGGGAGTTAGATACAGAGTAAAGCTCCCTCGACACTGTCCGCATCAAACACACCCAGGACAGATACAGCACGGGGTTTGATACAGAGTAAAGCTCCCTGTACACTGTCCCCATCATACACTCCCAGGACAGGTACAGCACAGGGAGAGATACAGAGAAAAGCTCCCTCTAAACTGTCCCCCATCAAACACTACCAGAACAGGTACAGCACGGGATTACATACAGAGTAAAGCTCCCTCGACACTGTCCCCTCCAAACACACTCAGTACAGGTACAGCACGGGGTTAGATACAGAGTAAAGCTCCCTCTACACTGTCCCCCATCAAGCAATCCCAGGACAGGTACAGAACAAAGAACAAAGAACAAAGAACAATACAGCACAGGAACAGGCCCTTCGGCCCTCCAAGCCCGCGCCGCTCCCCGGTCCAGGATTGAATCCTGAATCCAGGATCCCCACCCAATTTTCCAGCCTATCTACATACCAATATCCTATCCACCGAGCTGTCCCTCACAGCTACGATGCTTTGTTCATTACAACCTATTAACTTACCCCCACCCCCCCATTCCAGACCATGTGATCTCCAGGGAGAGGCGAAAACCCAGAGTGAAAAACCCCAGGGCCAATATGGGGAAAAAAAATCTGGGAAATTCCTCTCCGACCCCCTGAGGCGATCGAAACGAGTCCAGGAGATCACAATGGCCCCGATCGGAAAATGCTTCCCAACCCTAGTCATTTCCACTTCCACGAACACCATATGAATCCCCTGCCCCCGAGACAGGTTCCCAACTATCCGCAGTCTCACTCTGTACTGGCACCAGCAAGATGATCGTAGAATGAAGCCTTGAAACGAGAAACCAGGAACAATTAGCCCGCGCCGCTCCCTGGTCCAAACTAGATCACTCTTTTGTATCCCTCCATTCCCACTCCGTTCATATAGCTGTCTAGATATGTCTTAAACGTTCCCAGTGTGTCCGCCTCCACCACCTTGCCCGGCAACACATTCCAGGCCCCCACGACCCTCTGTGTGAAATACGTCCTTCTGATATCTGTGTTAAACCTCCCCCCCTTCACCTTGAACCTATGACCCCTCGTGAACGTCACCACCGACCCGGGGAAAAGCTTCCCACCGTTCACCCTATCTATGCCTTTCATAATTTTATACACCTCTATTAAGTCTCCCCTCATCCTCCGTCTTTCCAAGGAGAACAACCCCAGTTTCCCCAATCTCTCCTCATAACCAAGCCCCTCCATACCAGGCAACATCCTGGTAAACCTCCTCTGTACTCTCTCCAAAGCCTCCACGTCCTTCTGGTAGTGTGGCGACCAGAACTGGACGCAGTATTCCAAATGCGGCCGAACCAACGTTCTATACATAGAACATAGAACATAGAAAGCCACAGCACAAACAGGCCCTTCGGCCCACAAGTTGCGCCGATCACATCCCCACCTCTAGGCCTATCTATAGCCTTCAATCCCATTAAATCCCATGTACTCATCCAGAAGTATCTTAAAAGACCCCAACGAGTTTGCCTCCACCACCACCGACGTCAGCCGATTCCACTCACCCACCACCCTCTGAGTGAAAAACTTACCTCTGACATCCCCCCTGTACCTACCCCCCAGCACCTTAAACCTGTGTCCTCTCGTAGCAACCATTTCAGCCCTTCGAAATAGCCTCTGAGAGTCCACCCTATCCAGACCCCTCAACATCTTGTAAACCTCTATCAGGTCACCTCTCATCCTTCGTCTCTCCAGGGAGAAGAGACCAAGCTCCCTCAACCTATCCTCATAAGGCATGCCCCCCAATCCAGGCAACATCCTTGTAAATCTCCTCTGCACCCTTTCAATGGCTTCAACATCTTTCCTGTCATGAGGTGACCAGAACTGCGCGCAGTACTCCAAGTGGGGTCTAACCAGGGTCCTATAAAGCTGCAGCATTATCTCCCGACTCCTAAACTCAATCCCTCGATTAATGAAGGCTAGTACGCCATACGCCTTCTTGACCGCATCCTCCACCTGCGAGGCCGATTTAAGAGTCCTATGGACCCGGACCCCAAGGTCCTTCTGATCCTCTACACTGCTAAGAATGGTACCCTTCATTTTATACTGCTGCTCAATCCCATTGGATCTGCCAAAATGGATCACTACACACTTATCCGGGTTGAAGTCCATCTGCCACTTCTCCGCCCAGTCTTGCATTCTATCTATGTCTCGCTGCAACTTCTGACATCCCTCCAAACTATCCACAACACCACCTACCTTGGTGTCGTCAGCAAACTTACCAACCCATCCCTCCACTTCCTCATCCAGGTCATTTATGAAAATGACAAACAGCAAGGGTCCCAGAACAGATCCCTGGGGCACTCCACTGGTCACTGACCTCCATGCAGAGAAAGACCCCTCCACAGCCACTCTCTGCCTTCTGCAGGCAAGCCAGTTCTGGATCCACAAGGCAACAGCCCCTTGGATCCCATGCCCTCTCACTTTCTCAAGAAGTCTTGCATGGGGGACCTTATCGAACGCTTTGCTGAAGTCCATATAGACCACATCCACCGCTCTTCCTTCGTCAATGTGCTTGGTCACATTTTCAAAGAACTCAACCAGGCTCGTAAGGCACGACCTGCCCCTGACAAAGCCGTGCTGACTACTTTTGATCATACTAAACTTCTCTAGATGATCATAAATCCTGTCTCTCAGGATCCTCTCCATCAACTTACCAACCACTGAGGTTAGACTCACCGGTCGGTAATTTCCCGGGCTGTCCCTGTTCCCTTTCTTGAATGTAGGGACCACATCCGCAATCCTCCAATCCTCCGGAACCTCTCCCGTCTCCATCGACGATGCAAAGATCATCGCCAAAGGCTCCGCAATCTCCTCCCTCGCCTCCCACAGTAACCTGGGGTACATCCCATCCGGTCCCGGCGACTTACCAACCTTGATGCCATTCAATAGTTCCAACACATCCTCTTTCTTTATGTCCACATGCTCGATCCTTTCTGTCCTCCGCAATCCAGCAGTACAACCACCCAGATCCCTTTCCACCGTGAATACCGAGGTAAAGTATTCATTAAGCACCTCCGCCATTTCTAACGGTTCCGCACAAACTTTTCCCCCTTCACCTTTTAAGGGTCCTATGCCTTCACATCTCATCCTTTTACTCTTGACATATTTGTAGAAAGCCTTGGGATTCTCCTTAATCTTACCCGCCAAGGTCTTCTCATGACCCCTTCTCGCTCTCCTAATTTCCTTCTTAAGCTCCTTCCTACATCGCGTATACTCCTCTAAATCCTTAACACCTCCTAGCTCTCTGAACCTTCTGTACGCCTCTCTTTTCTTATTCACCAGGTTCATCACAACCTTCGTGCACCACGGTTCCCGTACCCTACCAACACCCCCCTGTCTCATCGGAACGTTGTCATGCAGAGCTCCAGACAAACATTCCTTGAAAATCCTCCACTTTCCTTCGGTACTTTTCCCCAAGAATGCCTCCTTCCAATTTACCCGTCTAATTTCCTCCCTGATGACACTGTATTTCCCTTTACTCCAGAGAAACACTTTCCTAGCCTGCCTGACCCTATCTCTTTCCAATGCTATCGTGAAGGAGATAGAATTATGATCGCTATCCCCAAGATGCTCACCCACCGAGAGATCCTCCACCTGTCCAGGTTCATTAGCCAGCACCAGATCAAGAACAGCCTCTCCTCTAGTAGGCTTATCCACATACTGTGTCAGGAAACTCTCCTGGACACACCTAACAAACTCCTCTCCATCCAAACCCCTAGCCCTAGGGATATTCCAATCTATGTTTGGGAAATTAAAATCTCCCATCACGACAACTCTGTTATTCCTACATCTCTCCAGGATCTGTTTCCCCATCTGCTCCTCAACATCTCTGTTACTATTGGGCGGCCTATAGAAAACACCCAGCAAAGTTACCGACCCCTTCCTGTTCCTAACCTCCACCCACAGAGATTCCGTAGTCAGTCCCTCCACGGCGTCCACCTTCTCTACAGCCGTGACACTATCCCTGATCAACAGTGCCACTCCCCCCCCTCTCTTGCCTCCCTCCCTGTCCTTCCTGAAACATTTAAAACCCGGCACCTGAAGCACCCAGTCCTGTCCCTGAGACATCCAAGTCTCCGTAATGGCCACCACATCACAATTCGAAGCAGCAATCCACGCTCCAAGCTCATCCACTTTATTCACTACACTCCTGGCATTAAAATAGACACATCTCAGACCTTCAGCCTGAGCACTTCCCTTCTCCCTCACTCGTCTAACCTCCCTCTAACCCTGTCTACATTCCTTATCTATTTGCGAGCGAACCTCCTCGCTCTCAGTCCCCTCATTTCGATTCCCTCCCCCCAACCTTTCTAGTTTAAAGTCTCACCAGTAGCCTTAGCCAACCTTCCCGCCAGGATATTGGTCCCCCTGCAACATCAGACCCCAACTTTTATACTCTATGCCCCGTCCTATAAAGGCAAGCATGCCATATGCCTTCTTCACCACCTTCTCCACCTGTGACGTCACCTTCAAAGATCTGTGGACTTGCACACCCAGGTCCCTCTGCGTCTCTACACCCTTTATGGTTCTTCCATTTATCGTGTAGCTCCTCCCTACATTATTCCCACCAAAATGCATCACTTCGCATTTATCAGGATTGAACTCCATCTGCCATTTCCTTGCCCAAATTTCCAGCCTATCTATATCCTTCTGTAGCCTCTGACAATGTTCCTCACTATCTGCAAGTCCTGCCAGTTTTGTGTCGTCCGCAAACTTACTGATCACCCCAGTTACTCCTTCTTCCAGATCATTTATATAAATCACAAACAGCAGAGGTCCCAATACAGAGCCCTGCGGTACACCACTAGTCACAGGCCTCCAGCCGGAAAAAGACCCTTCCACTACCACCCTCTGTCTTCTATGACCAAGCCAGTTCTCCACCCATCTAGCCACCTCCCCCTTTATCCCATGGGATCCAACCTTTTTCACTAGCCTACCATGAGGGACTTTGTCAAACGCTTTACTAAAGTCCATATAGACAACATCCACGGCCCTTCCTTCGTCAACCATTTTGGTCACTTCTTCAAAAAACACCACCAGGTTCGTGAGGCATGACCTCCCTCTCACAAAACCATGTTGACTATCGTTAATGAGTTTATTCCTTTCTAAATGCGCATACATCCTATCTTTAAGAATCTTCTCCAACAACTTCCCCACCACGGACGTCAAGCTCACCGGCCTATAATTACCCGGGTTATCCTTCCTACCCTTCTTAAATAACGGTTGTTATTTAAGCACGGGGTTAGATACAGAGTAAAGCTCTCTCTACACTGTCGCCATTAAATACTCCCAGGACAGATACAGCACAGGGATAGATGCAGAGTGAAGCTCACTCTACACTGTCCCAATCAAGCAATTCCAAGGATTGATACAACATGGAGTTAGATACAGAGTAAAGCTCCCTCTACACTGTCGCCATTAAATACTCCCAGGACAGATACAGCAAGGCTTTAGATGCAGAGTAAAGCTCCCTCGACACTGTCCCCATCAAACACTCCTACGACAGACACAGCACGGGATTAGATACAGAGTAAAGCTCCCTCAACACCGTCCCCATCAAACAATCCCAGGACAGGTACAGCACGGGGTTAGATACAGAGTAAAGCTCCCTCAACACCGTCCCCATCAAACAATCCCAGGACAGGTACAGCATGGAGTTAGATACAGATTAAAGCTCCCTCTACACTGTCGCCATTAAATACTCCCAGGACAGATACAGTACGGCGTTAGATACAGAGTAAAGCTCCCTCTACACTGCCCCCATCGAACACTCCCCGGATAGCTGCAGCACGGGGTTTCACACAGAGTAAAGCTCCCTCGACACTGTCCCCATCAAACACTCCAGGGGCAGGTACAGCACGGGGCGAGATACAGAGTAAAGCTCCCTCTACACTGTCCCCTTCAAACACTCGTAGGACAGGTACAGCACGGCGTTCGATCCAGAGTCAAGCTCCCTCTACACCGTCCCCATGAAACACTCCCAGAACAGGTACAGCACGGGGTTAGATACAGAGTAAAGCTCCCTGGACACTGTCCCTATCAAACACTCCAGGGACAGGTACAGCACGGGGCTAGATATAGAGTAAAGCTCCCTCTACACTGTCCCCATCAAACACACCCAGGACAGGTACAGCACGGGGTTAAATACAGTGTAAAGCTCCCTCTAAACTGTCCCCCATCAAACACTCCCAGGACAGGCAAGGAAAGGGGTTAGATACAGAGTAAAGCTCCCTCTACACTGTCCCTATCAAACACTCCCAGGACGGGTACAGCACGGGGTTAGAAATCATAGAAATCATAGAAACCCTACAGTGCAGAAGGAGGCCATTCGGCCCATCGAGTCTGCACCGACCACAATCCCACCCAGGCCCTACCCCCCACATATTTACCCGCTAATCCCTCCAACCTACACATCTCAGGGGCAATTTTAACCTGGCCAATCAACCTAACCCGCACATCTTTGGACTGTGGGAGGAAACCGGAGCACCCGGAGGAAACCCACGCAAACACGAGGAGAATGTGCAAACTCCACACAGACAGTGACCCGAGCCGGGAATGGAACCCGGGACCCTGGAGCTGTGAAGCAGCAGTGCTAACCACTGTGCTACCGTACCGTAATGCTCCATCTACACTGTCCCCATCAAACAGTCCCAGGACAGGAACAGCACGGGGTGAAATACAGAGTAAAGCTCCCTCTCCACTGTCCCCCATCAAACACTCCCAGGACAGGTACAGCACGGAGTTTGATGCAGAGTCAAGCTCCCTCTCCACCGTCCCCATCAAACACTCCCAGAACTGGTACAGCACGGCGTTAGATACAGAGTAAAGCTCCCTCTACACTGCCCCCATCAAACACTCCAGGGGCAGGGACAGCACGGGGCGAGATACAGAGTAAAGCTCCCTCTACACTGTCCCCATCAAACACACCCAGGACAGGTACAGCACGGGGTTAAATACAGAGTAAAGCTCCCTCTCAACTGTCCCCCATCAAACACTCCCAGGACAGACAAGAAAAGGGGTTAGATACAGAGTAAAGCTCCCTCGACACTGTTCCCATCAAACACACCCAGGAAAGGTGCAGCATGGGGTTAGATACAGAGTAAAGCTCCCTCGACACTGTCCGCATCAAACACAGCCAGGACAGATACAGCACGGGGTTAGATACAGAGTAAAGCTCCCTGTACACTGTCCCCATCATACACTCCCAGGACAGGTACAGCACAGGGATAGATACAGAGTAAAGCTCCCTCTAAACTGTCCCCCATCAAACACTCCCAGGACAGGCAAGGAAAGGGGTTAGATACAGAGTAAAGCTCCCTCTGCACTGTCCCTATCAAACACTCCCAGGACGGGTACAGCACGGGGTTAGATACAGAGTAAAGCTCCCTCTCCACTGTCCCCATCAAACAGTCCCAGGACAGGTACAGCACGGGGTTAGATACAGAGTAAAGCTCCCTCTCCACTGTCCCCCATCAAACACTCCCAGGACAGGTACAGCACGGAGTTTGATGCAGAGTCAAGCTCCCTCTCCACAGTCCCCATCAAACACTCCCAGAACTGGTACCAAAACGGCGTTAGATACAGAGTAAAGCTCCCTCTACACTGTCCGCATCAAACACTCCCAGGACAGGTACAACATGGGGTGAGATACAGAGTAAAGCTCCCTCTACACTGCCCCCATCAAACACTCCCCGGATAGCTGCAGCACGGGATTTCACACAGAGTAAAGCTCCCTCGACACTGTCCCCATCAAACACTCCAGGGGCAGGTACAGCACGGGCGAGATACAGAGTAAAGCTCCCTCTACACTGTCCCCTTCAAACACTCCCAGAACAGGTACAGCACGGGGTTAGATACAGAGTAAAGCTCCCTCTACACTGTCCCCATCAAACACACCCAGGACAGGTACAGCACGGGGTTAAATACAGAGTAAAGCTCCCTCTAAACTGTCCCCCATCAAACACTCCCAGGACAGACAAGAAAAGGGGTTAGATACAGAGTAAAGCTCCCTCGACACTGTTCCCATCAAACACACCCAGGAAAGGTGCAGCATGGGGTTAGATACAGAGTAAAGCTCCCTCGACACTGTCCGCATCAAACACACCCAGGACAGATACAGCACGGGGTTAGATACAGAGTAAAGCTCCCTGTACACTGTCCCCATCATACACTCCCAGGACAGGTACAGCACAGGGATAGATACAGAGTAAAG
This sequence comes from Mustelus asterias, assembly GCF_964213995.1. NCBI lineage: Eukaryota > Metazoa > Chordata > Chondrichthyes > Carcharhiniformes > Triakidae > Mustelus > Mustelus asterias. The sequence goes on from NW_027590941.1 coordinate 59,637, forward strand.
CTCCCTCTAAACTGTCCCCCATCAATCACTCCCAGAACAGGTACAGCACGGGATTACATACAGAGTAAAGCTCCCTCTACACTGTCCCCATCAAACACACACAGGACAGGTACAGCACGGGGTTAGATACAGTGTAAAGCTCCCTCGAAACTGTCCCCACCAAACACACTCAGTTCAGGTACAGCACGGGATTACATACAGAGTAAAGCTCCCTCGACACTGTCCCCTCCAAACACACTCAGTCCAGGAACAGCACGGGGTTAGATACAGAGTAAAGCTCCCTCTACACTGTCCCCCATCAAACAATCCCAGGACAGGTACAGCACGGGGTTAGATACAGAGTAAAGCTCTCTCCACACTGTCGCCATTAAATACTCCCAGGACACATACAGCACAGGGATAGATGCAGAGTGAAGCTCACTCTACACTGTCCCAATCAAACAATTCCAAGGATAGATACAACATGGAGTTAGATACAGAGTAAAGCTCCCTCTACACTGTCGCCATTAAATACTCCCAGGACAGATACCGCAAGGCTTTAGATGCAGAGTAAAGCTCCCTCGACACTGTCCCCATCAAACACTCCCAGGACAGGTACAGCACAGGGAGAGATACAGAGTAAAGCTCCCTCTAAACTGTCCCTCATCAAACACTCCCAGAACAGGTAAAGCACGGGAATACATACATAATAAAGATCCCTCTACACTGTCCCCATCAAACACACCCAGGACAGGTACAGCACGGGGTTAGATACAGAGTAAAGCTCCCACGACACTGTCCCCACCAATCACACTCAGTCCAGGTACAGCATGGGTTTAGATAAAGAGTAAAGCTCCCTCTACACCGTCCCCATGAAACAATCCCAGGACAGGTACAATACGGGGTTAGATACAGAGAAAGCTCTCTCTCCACTGTCGCCAGTAAATACTCCCAGGACAGATAAAGCACAGGGATAGATGCAGAGTGAAGCTCACTCTACACTGTCCCGATCAAACAATTCCCAGGATATATTCAGCATGGAGTTGATACAGAGTAAAGCTCCCTCTACACTGTCGCCATGAAATACTCCCAGGACAGGTACAGCACGGGGTTAGATACAGAGTAAAGCTCCCTCTACACTGTCGCCATTAAATACTCCCTGGACAGATACAGCAAGGCATTAGATGCAGAGTAAAGCTGCCTCGACACTCCCCTTCATACACTCCCAGGACAGATACAGCACGGGGTTAGATACAGAGTAAAGCTCCCTCGACACTGTCCCCATCAAACACTCCAGGAACAGGTACAGCACGGGGCTAGATACAGAGTAAAGCTCACTCTGCACTGTCCCCATCAAACACACCCAGGACAGGTACAGCACGGGGTTAAATACAGAGTAAAGCTCCCTCTAAACTGTCCCCCATCAAACACTCCCAGGACAGGCAAGGAAAGGGGTTAGATACAGAGTAAACCTCCCTCTACACTGTCCCCATCAAACACTCCCAGGACAGGTACAGCACGGGGTTAGATACAGAGTAAAGCTCCCTCTCCACTGTCCCCCATCAAACACTCGCAGGACAGGTACAGCACGGAGTTTGATGCAGAGTCAAGCTCCCTCCCCACCGTCCCCATCAAACACTCCCAGAACTGGTACAGCACGGCGTTAGATACAGAGTAAAGCTCCCTCTACACTGTCCGCATCAAACACTCCCAGGACAGGTACAGCATGGCGTGAGATACAGAATAAAGCTCCCTCTACACTGCCCCCATCAAACACTCCCCGGATAGCTGCAGCACGGGGTTTCACACAGAGTAAAGCTCCCTCGACACTGTCCCCATCAAACACTCCAGGGGCAGGTACAGCACGGGGCGAGATACAGAGTAAAGCTCCCTCTACACTGTCCCCTTCAAACACTCCCAGGACAGGTACAGCACGGGGTTAGATCCAGAGTCACGCTCCCTCTACACCGTCCCCATCAAACACTCCCAGAATAGGTACAGCACGGGGTTAGATACAGAGTAAAGCTCCCTCGACACTGTCCCCATCAAACACTCCAGGGACAGGTACAGCACGGGGCTAGATACAGAGTAAAGCTCCCTGTACACTGTCCCCATCAAACACACCCAGGACAGGTACAGCACGGGGTTAAAAACAGAGTAAAGCTCCCTCTAAACTGTCCCCCATCAAACACTCCCAGGACAGGCAAGGAAAGGGGTTAGATACAGAGTAAAGCTCCCTCTACACTGTCCCCATCAAACAGTCCCAGGACAGGTACAGCACGGGGTTAGATACAGACTAAAGCTCCCTCTCCACTGTCCCCATCAAACAGTCCCAGGACAGGTACAGCACGGGGTTAGATACAGCGTAAAGCTCCCTCTCCACTGGCCCCCTTCAAACACTCCCAGGACAGGTACAGCACGGAGTTTGATACAGAGTAAAGCTCCCTCTACACTGTCTGAATCAAACGCTCCCAGGACAGGTACAGCATGGGGTGAGGTACAGAGTAAAGCTCCCTCTACACTGCCCCCATCAAACACTCCCCGGATAGCTGCAGCATGGGGTTTCACACATAGTAAATCCCCCTCGACACTGTCCCCATCAAACACTCCAGGGGCAGGTACAGCACGGGGCTAGAGACAGAGTAAAGCTCCCTCTACACTGTCCGCTTCAAACACTCCCAGGACAGGTACAGCACGGGGTTAGATCCAGAGTAAAGCTCCCTCTACACTGTCCCCATCAATCGCTGCAAGAAAGGATGTCCCGAGGCATGGTACATTGGGGAGACTATGCAGACGCTGGGACAACGGATGAATGAACACCGCTCGACAATCACCAGGCAAGACTGTTCTCTTCCTGTTGGGGAGCACTTCAGCGGTCACGGGCATTCGGCCTCTGATATTCGGGTAAGCGTTCTCCAAGGCGGCCTTCGCGACACACGACAGCGCAGAGTCGCTGAGCAGAAACTGATAGCCAAGTTCCGCACTCACAAGGACGGCCTCAACCGGGATATTGGGTTCATGTCACACTATTTGTAACTCCCACAGTTGCGTGGACCTGCAGAGTTTTCACTGGCTGTCTTGTCTGGAGACAATACACATCTTTTTAGCCTGTCTTGATGCTCTCTCCACTCCCATTGTTTTGTTTCTTAAAGACTGGATTAGTTGTAAGTATTCGCATTCCAACCATTATTCATGTAAATTGAGTCTGTGTCTTTATAAGTTCTGTTTGTGAACAGAATTCCCACTCACCTGAAGAAGGGGCTTCGAGCTTCGAAAGCTTGTGTGGCTTTTGCTACCAAATAAACCTGTTGGACTTTAACCTGGTGTTGTTAAACTTCTTACTGTGTTTACCCCAGTCCAACGCCGGCATCTCCACATCATGACTCCCATCAAACACTCCCAGGACAGGGACAGCAAAGGGGTTAGATACAGAGTAAAGCTCCCTCTACACTGTCCCCCGTCAAACACTCCCAGGAGAGTTACAGCGAGGCGATAGATACAGAGTAAAGCTCCCTCTAATCTGTCCCCCATTAAACACTCCCAGGACAGATACAGCATGGGGTTCGATAGAGAAAAGCTCCCTCTACACTGTCCCCATCAAACACTCCCAGGACAGGTGCAGCATGGGATTAGATACAGAGTAAAGCTCGCTGTACACTGTTCCCATCAAACACACCCAGGAAAGGTGCAGCATGGGGTTAGATACAATGTAAAGATCCCTCGACACTGTCCCCCATCAAACACTCCCAGAACAGGTACAGCACGGGATTACATAAAGAGTAAAGCTCCCTCTCCACTGTCCCCATCAAACACACCCAGGACAGGTACAGCACGGGGTTAGATACAGAGTAAAGCTCCCTCTACAGTGTCCCCCATCAAACACTCCCAGGACAGGTACAGCATGGGGTTAGATACAGAGTAAAGCTCCCTCTACACCGTCCCCATCAAACAATCCCAGGACAGGTACAGCACGGGGTTAGATACAGAGTACAGCTCTCTCTACACTGTCGCCATGAAATACTCCCAGGACAGATACAGCACAGGGATAGATGCAGAGTGAAGCTCACTCTACACTGTCCCGATCAAACAATTCCCAGGATAGATACAGCATGGAGATAGATACAGATTAAAGCTCCCTCTACACTGTCGCCATTAAATACTCCCAGGACAGATACAGCAAGGCTTTAGATGCAGAGTAAAGCTGCCTCGACACTGTCCCCTTCATCCACTCCCAGGACAGATACAGCACGGGGTTAGATACAGAGTAAAGCTCCCTCGACACTGTCCCCATCAAACACTCCTACGACAGACACAGCACGGGATTAGATACAGAGTAATGCTCTCTCTACACTGTCCCCCATCAAACACTCCCAGAACAGGTCCAGCACGGTGTTAGATACAGAGTAAGGCTCCCTCTACACCGTCCCCATCAAACAATTCCAGGACAGGTACAGCACGGGGTTAGATACAGAGTAAAGCTCCCTCTACACTGTCCCCCGTCAAACACTCCCAGGAGAGGTACAGCACGGCGATAGATACAGAGTAAAGTTCCCTCTAATCTTTCCCCCATCAAACACTCCCAGGACAGATACAGCACGGGGTTAGATAGAGAAAAGCTCCCTCTACACTGTCCCCATCAAACACTCCCAGGACAGGTGCAGCATGGGATTAGATACAGAGTAAAGCTCGCTGTACACTGTTCCCATCAAACACACCCAGGACAGGTACAGCACGGGGTTAGATACAGAGTAAAGCTCCCTCTACACCGTCCCCATCAAACAATCCCAGGACAGATACAGCACATGGTTAGATAGAGAAAATCTCCCTCTACACTGTCCCCATCAAACACTCCCAGGACAGGTACAGCACGGGATTACATAAAGAGTAAAGCTCCCTCTACACTGTCGCCATCAAACACACCCAGGACAGGTACAGCACGGGGTTAGATACAGAGTAAAGCTCCCTCTTCACTGTCCTCCATCAAACACTCCCAGGACAGGTACAGCATGGGGTTAGATACAGAATAAAGCTCCCGCTACACTGTCCCCATCAAACACTCCCAGGAAAGGTACAGCACGGGGTGAGATACAGAGTAAAGCTCCCTCTACACCGTCCCCATCAAACAATCCCAGGACAGGTACAGCACGGGGTTAGATACAGAGTAAAGCTCTCTCAACACTGTCGCCATGAAATACTCCCAGGACAGATACAGCACAGGGATAGATGCAGAGTGAAGCTCACTCTACACTGTCCCGATCAAACAATTCCCAGGGTAGATACAGCATGGAGTTAGATACAGATTAAAGCTCCCTCTACACTGTCGCCATTAAATACTCCCAGGACAGATACAGCAAGGCTTTAGATGCAGAGTAAAGCTGCCTCGACACTGTCCCCTTCATACACTTCCAGGACAGATACAGCACGGGGTTAGATACAGAGTAAAGCTCCCTCGACACTGTCCCCATCAAACACTGCTACGACAGACACAGCACGGGATTAGATACAGAGTTAAGCTCCCTCTACACTGTCCCCCATCAAACACTCCCAGAACAGGTCCAGCACGTTGTTAGATACTGAATAAAGCTCCCTCTACACCGTCCCCATCAAACAATCACAGGACAGGGACAGCACGGGGTGAGATGCAGAGTAAAGCTCCCTCTACACTGTCCCCATCAAACACTCCCAGGACGGATTCAGCACGGGGTTAGATACAGAGTAAAGCTCCCTCTACACTGTCCCCCATCAAACACTCCCAGGACAGGTACAGCACGGGGTTAGATACAGAGTAAAGCTCCCTCTACACTGTCCCCCATCAAACACTCCCAGGACAGGTACAGCACGGGGTTAGATACAGAGTAAAGCTCCCTCTACACCGTCCCCATCAAACAATCACAGGACAGGGACAGCACGGGGATAGACACAGAGTAAAGCTCCCTCTACACTGTCCCCATCAAACACACCCAGGACAGGTACAGCACGGGGTTAAATACAGAGTAAAGCTCCCTCTAAACTGTCCCCCATCAAACACTCCCAGGACAGGCAACGAAAGGGGTTAGATACAGAGTAAAGCTCCCTCTCCACTGTCCCCATCAAACAGTCCCAGGACAGATACAGCACGGGGTTAGATACAGAGTAAAGCTCCCTCTCCACTGTCCCCCATCAAACACTCCCAGGACAGGTACAGCACGGATTGTGATAAAGAGAAAAGCTCCCTCTACACTGTGCGCATCAAACACTGCCAGGACAGGTACAGCATGGGGTGAGATACAGAGTAAAGCTCCCTCTCCACTGTCCCCATCAAACACTCCCCGGATAGCTGCAGCACGGGGTTTCACTAAGAGTAAAGCTCCCTCGACACTGTCCCCATCAAACACTCCAGGGGCAGGTACAGCACGGGGCGAGATACAGAGTAAAGCTCCCTCTACACTGTCCCATTCAAACACTCCCAGGACAGGTACAGCATGGGGTTAGATCCAGAGTCAAGCTCCCTCTACACCGTCCCCATCAAACACTCCCAGAACAGGCACAGCACGGGGTTAGATACAGAGTAAAGCTCCCTCTACACTGTCCCCATCAAACACTCCCAGGACAGGGACAGCACGGAGTTTGATACAGAGTCAAGCTCCCTCTCCACCGTCCCCATCAAACACTCCCAGAACTGGTACAGCACGGCGTTAGATACAGAGTAAAGCTCCCTCTACGCTGCCCGCATCAAACACTCCCAGGACAGTTACAGCATGGGGTGAGATACAGAGGAAAGCTCCCTCTACTGTGCCCCCATCAAACACTCCCCGGAGAGCTGCAGCACGGGGTTTCACACAGAGTAAAGCTCCCTCGACACTGTCCCCATCAAACACTCCCAGGACAGGTACAGCATGGGGTTAGATACAGAGTAAAGCTCCCTGTACACTGTCCCCATCAAAAACTCCCAGGACAGGTACAGCACAGGGATAGATACAGAGTAAAGCTCCCTCTACACTGTTCCCATCAAACACACCCAGGACAGGTACAGCACGGGGTTAAATACAGAGTAAAGCCCCCTTGAAACTGTCCCCCATCAAACCCTCCCAGGACAGGCAAGGAAAGGGGTTAGATACAGAGTAAAGCTCCCTCTACACTGTCCCCATCAAACACTCCCAGGACAGGTACAGCACAGGGATAGATACAGAGTAAAGCTCCCTCTAAACTGTCCCCCATCAAACACTCCCAGAACAGGTACAGCACGGGATTACATAAAGAGTAAAGCTCCCTCTACACTGTCGCCGTCAAACACACCCAGGACAGGTACAGCACGGGGTTAGATACAGAGTAAAGCTCCCTCTACACTGTCCTCCATCAAACACTCCCAGGACAGGTACAGCATGGGGTTAGATACAGAGTAAAGCTCCCGCTACACTGTCCCCATCAAACACTCCCAGGACAGGTACAGCACGGGGTGAGATACAGAGTAAAGCACCCTCTACACCGTCCCCATCAAACAATCCCAGGACAGGTACAGCACGGGGTTAGATACAGAGTAAAGCTCTCTCAACACTGTCGCCATGAAATACTCCCAGGACAGATACAGCACAGGGATAGATGCAGAGTGAAGCTCACTCTACACTGTCCCGATCAAACAATTTCCAGGGTAGATACAGCATGGAGTTAGATACAGATTAAAGCTCCCTCTACACTGTCGCCATTAAATACTCCCAGGACAGATACAGCAAGGCTTTAGATGCAGAGTAAAGCTGCCTCGACACTGTCCCCTTCATACACTCCCAGGACAGATACAGCACGGGGTTAGATACAGAGTAAAGCTCCCTCGACACTGTCCCCATCAAACACTCCTACGACAGACACAGCACGGGATTAGATACAGAGTAAAGCTCCCTCTACACTGTCCCCCATCAAACACTCCCAGAACAGGTCCAGCACGTTGTTAGATACAAAGTAAAGCTCCCTCTACACCGTCCCCATCAAACAATCACAGGACAGGGACAGCACGGGGTGAGATACAGAGTAAAGCTCCCTCGACACTGTCCCCATCAAACACTCCCAGGACGGATACAGCACGGGGTTAGATATAGAGTAAAGCTCCCTCTACACTGTCCCCCATCAAACACTCCCAGGACAGGTACAGCACGGGGTTAGATACAGAGTAAAGCTCCCTCTACACTGTCCCCCATCAAACACACCCAGGACAGGTACAGCACGGGGTTAAATACAGAGTAAAGCCCCCTTGAAACTGTCCCCCATCAAACCCTCCCAGGACAGGCAAGGAAAGGGGTTAGATACAGAGTAAAGCTCCCTCTACACTGTCCCCATCAAACAGTCCCAGGACAGGTACAGCACGGGGTTAGAAACAGAGTAAAGCTCCCTCTCCACTGTCCCCCCTCAAACACTCCCAGGACAGGTACAGCACGGGGTTAGATACAGAGTCAAGCTCCCTCTCCACCGTCCCCATCAAACACTCCCAGGACAGGTACAGCATGCGGTGAGATGCAGAGTAAAGCTCCCTCGACACTGACCCCATCAAACACTCGCAGGACAGGTACAGCACGGGGATAGATACAGAGTAAAGCTCCCTCTACACTGTCCGCATCAAACACTCCCAGGACAGGTACAGCATGCGGTGAGATACAGAGTAAAGCTACCTCTACACTGCTCCCATCAAACACTCCCCGGATTGCTGCAGCATGGGGTTTCGCACAGAGGAAAGCTCCCTCGACACTGTCCCCATCCAACACTCCAGGGGCAGGTACAGCACGGGGCTAGATACAGAGTAAAGCTCCCTCTACACTGTCCCCTTCAAACACTCCCAGGACAGGTACAGCACGGGGTTAGATCCAGAGTAATGGTCCCTCTCCACTGTCCCCCATGAAACATTCCCAGGACAGGCAAGGAAAGCGGTTAGATACAGAGTAAAGCTCGCTGTACACTGTCCCCATCAAACACATTCAGGACAGGTGCAGCACGGGGTTAGATACAGAGTAAAGCTCCCTCGACACTGTTCCCATCAAACACTCCCAGGACAGGCACAGCACAGGGATAGATACAGAGTAAAGCTCCCTCTAAACTATCCCCCATCAAACACTCCCAGAACAAGTACAGCACGGGATTACGTACAGAGTAAAGCTCCCTCTACTCTGTCCCCATCAAACACACCCAGGACTGGTACAGCACGGGGTTAGATACAGAATAAAGCTCCCTCGACACTGTCCCCACCAAACACACTCAGTACAGGTACAGCACGGGGTTAGATACAGAGTAAAGCTCCCTCTACACTGTCCCCCATCAAACACTCCCAGGACAGGTACAGCATGGGGTTAGATACAGAGTAAAGCTCCATCTACACCGTCCCCATCAAACAATCCCAGGACAGGTACAGCACGGGGTTAGATACAAGTAAAGCTCCCTCCACACTGTCCCCATCAAACACTCCCAGGACAGGTACAGCACGGGGTTAGATACAGAGTAAAGCTCTCTCTGCACTGTCGCCATGAAACACTCCCAGGAGAGATACAGCACAGGGATAGATGCAGAGTGAAGCTCACTCTACACTGTCCCGATCAAACCATTCCCAGGAAAGATACAGCATGGAGTTAGAGAGAGAGTAAAGCTCCCTCTACACTGTGGCCATTAAATACTCCCAGGACAGATACAGCAAGGCTTTAGATGCAGAGTAAAGCTGCCTCGACACTGTCCCCTTCATACACTCCCAGGACAGATACAGCACGGGGTTAGATACAGAGTAAAGCTCCCTCGACACTGTCCCCCCATCAAACACTCCCAGGACAGGTACAGCACGGAATTAGATACAGAGTAAAGCTCCCTCTGCACTGTCCCCCATCAAACACTCCCAGGACAGGTACAGCACGGGGTTAAATAATGAGTAAAGCTCCCTCTACACTGTCCCCTTCAAACACTCCCAGGACAGGTACAGCACGGGGTTAGATACAGAGTAAAGCTCCCTCTACACTGTCCCCATCAAACACTCCCAGGACAGGGACAGCACGGGGTTCGATACAGAGTAAAGCTCCCTCTACACTTTCCCACATCAAACACTCCCAGGATTGATACAGCATGGAGTTTGACACAGAGTAAAGCTCCCTCGACACTGCCCGCATCAAACACTCCCAGGACAGGGACAGCAAGGGGTTAGATACAGAGTAAAGCTCCCTCGACCCTGTCCCCATCAAACACTCGCAGGACAGGTACAGCACGGGGTTAGATACAGAGTAAAGCTCCCTCTACACTGTCCCCTTCAAACACTCCCAGGACAGATACAGCACGGGGTTAGATACAGAGTAAAGCTCCCTCTCCGCTGTCCCCATCAAACACTCCCAAGACAGGTACAGCACGGGGTTAGATACAGAATAAAGCTCCCTCTACACTGTCCCCTTCAAACACTCCCAGGACAGGTACAGCACGAGGTTAGATACAGAGTAAAGCTCCCTCTACACTGTCGCCATCAAACACTCCCAGAACAGGTACAGCACGGGGTTAGATACAGAGTAAAGCTCCCTCGACACTGTCCCCATCAAACACTCCAGGGACAGGTACGGCACGGGGTTAGATACAGAGTAAAGCTCCCTCGACACTGTCACCATCAAACACTCCAGGGACAGGTACATCACGGGGCTAGATACAGAGTAAAGCTCCCTCTAAACTGTCCCCCATCAAACACTCCCAGGACAGGTACAGCACGGGGATAGATACAGAGGAAAGCTCCCTCTGCACTGTCCCCATCAAACACTCCCAGGACAGGTACAGCACGGGGTTAGATACAGAGTAAAGCTCCCTCTACACTGTCCCCATCAAACACTCCCAGGACAGGCAAGGAAAGGGGTTCGATACAGAGTTAAGCTCCCTCTCCACTGTCCCCATCAAACAGTCCCAGGACAGGTACTGCACGGGGTTAGATACAGAGTAAAGCTCCCTCTCCACTGTCCCCCATCAAACACTCCCAGGACAGGTACAGCAGGGAGTTTGATGCAGAGTCAAGCTCCCTCTCCACCGTCCCCATCAAACACTCCCAGAACTGGTACAGCACGGCGTTAGATACAGAGTAAAGCACCCTCTACACTGTCCGCATCAAACAGTCCCAGGACAGGTACAGCATGGGGTGAGACACAGAGTAAAGCTCCCTCTACACTGCCCCCATCAAACACTCCCCGGATAGCTGCAGCACGGGGTTAGATACAGAGTAAAGCTCCCTCGACATTGTCGCCATCAAACACTACAGGGGCAGGTACAGCAAGGGGCGAGATACAGAGTAAAGCTCCCTCTACACTGTCCCCTTCAAGCACTCCCAGGACAGGTACAGCAAGGGGTTAGATACAGAGTAAAGCTCCCTCTCCACTGTCCCCCATCAAACCCTCCCAGGACAGGTACAGCACGGGGTTAGATCCAGAGTAAAGCTCCCTCTCCACTGTCCCCATCAAACACTCCCAGGACAGGTACAGCACGGGGTTAGATACAGAGCAAAGCTCCCTCTCCACTGTCCCCATCAAACACTCCCAGGATAGGTACAGCATGGGGTTAGATACAGTGTAAAGCTCCCTCGACACTGTCCGCATCAGACACTCCCAGGATAGGGACAGCACGGGGTTAGATACAGAGTAAAGCTCCCTCTACACTGTCCCCATCAAACAATCTCAGGACGGGTACAGCACGGGGTTAGATACAGAGTAAAGCTCCCTCTACACTGTCCCCCATCAAACACTCCCAGGACAGGTACAGCACGGGGTTAGATACAGAGTAAAGCTCCCTCGACATCTGTCCCCATCAAACACTCGCAGGACAGGTACAGCACGGGGTTAGATACTGAGTAAAGCTCCCTCTACACTGTCCCCTTCAAACACTCCCAGGACAGGTACAGCACGGGGTTCGATCCAGAGTAAAGCTCCCACTACACTGTCCCCATCAAACACTCCCAGGACAGGGACAGCACGGGGTTCGATACAGAGTAAAGCTCCCTCTACACTTTCCCACATCAAACACTCCCAGGATTGATACAGCATGGAGTTAGACACAGAGTAAAGCTCCCTCGACACTGCCCGCATCAAACACTCCCAGGACAGGTACAGCACGGGGTTAGATACAGAGTAAAGCTCCCTCTACACTGTCCCCTTCAAACACTCCCAGGACAGGTACAGCACGGGGTTAGATACAGAGTAAAGCTCCCTCTCCGCTGTCCCCATCAAACACTCCCAGGACAGGTACAGCACGGGGTTAGATACAGAAGAAAGCTCCCTCTACACTGTCGCCATCAAACACTCCCAGGACAGGTACAGCACGGGGTTAGATACAGAGTAAAGCTCCCTCTCCACTGTCCCCCATCAAACACTCCCAGGACAGGTGCAGCACGAGGTTAGATACAGAGTAAAGCTCCCTCTACACTGTCGCCATCAAACACTCCCAGGACAGGTACAGCACGGGTTGCCAAACAGCTAATATCTCAAAGCTGATCCTCTCAGTCCCGGGACATCACTGCAGGAGTTCCTCAGGGTGAGTGTCCGAGGCCCCAACCATCTTCAGCTGCTCCATCACTGACCTTCCCTCCATAGGTGAGATGTTCGCTGATGATCGCAGCATTCACAACTCCTCAGATTGTGAAATAGTCAATGCCGGAATACTGAGCAGGACAGGCAGCATCTGTGTAAAGAGAAGCAGATTCTGGGACTGGGGGACTGAGAGACAGGAAGACAGTGAAACACACACAAACTCACTGACAACAAACGCAGTGATGCACACACACACACACACACAGTCTCACACACAGACACGCACACACAGATAGAGAACACTACCACAGTCTCACTCACAATATCCTAATCCCCGTGGCATTAAGGGGCAATTTGTCACGGCCAATCAACCTAACGCGCGCGTCTTTGGAGTGTGGGAGGAAACCGGAACACCCGGAGGAAACCCACGCAGACACGGGGAGAACGTGCAAGCCCCACACAGACAGTGACCCGAGACTGGAATTGACCCCAGGTCCGTGGCACTGTGAGGCAGCAGAGCTAATCACTGTGACACCCATGTTGGCCTTCATTGCAAGAGGATTGGAGTAGAAGAGCAAGGATGTCTTACTGCAGCTGGACAGGGCCTCGGTGAGACCACACCTGGAGTCTTGTGTACAGTGTTACTCTCCTTATCTGAGGAAGGATGTACTTGCCACAGAGGGAGAGCAGTGAATGTTCACCAGACTGATTCCTGGGATGGCAGCATTGATGTCTGAGGGGAGATTGGGTCGGCTGGGCCTGTATTCACTGGAATGTAGAAGAGTGAGCGGGGATCTAATTGAAAGGTATAAAATTCTGACAGTGCTGGACAGGCTGGATACAGGGATATTGTTTCCTCCGGCTGGGGGTGTCTGGAACAAGGGGTCACAGTCTCAGGATACGGGGGAGGCCATTTGGGACTGAGATGAGGGGAGACCTCTTCACTCAGAGGGTGGTGAACCTGTGGAATTCTCTCCCACAGAAAGCTGTGGAGATCAAGTCACTGAATATATTTAAGAAGGAAAGAGATAGATTTCTACACTCTAAAGGTGTCGAGGTGTATGGGGAGAGCGCTGGGGTATGGTATTGAGACAGAGGATCGGCCATGATAGTGTTGAATGGTGGGTCAGGCTCGAAGGGCTGAATGGCCTCCTCCTCCTCCTATTTTCTAAGTTGATGTGACCGCCCCAAGTCTCTTTGGGCCTCCACTCTTTCCAGCCTGTCCCCATTCATAAAGCAATATGTTCTATCCTTTTTAAAGTGGGTGACCACACAATTGTCTCCAATGAAATCCATCTTTCACTTTTTGAACCATTCAGTTAAGACATTTTACTTTAGGGCGGCATGGTGGCACAGTGGTTCGTACTGCAGCCTCACAGCGCCAGGGACCCGCGTTCAATTCCAGCCTCGGGTGACTGTGTGGAGTTTGCACATTCTCCCCGTGTCTGCGTGGGTTTCCTCCGGGTGCTCTGGTTTCCTTCCACACTCCAAAGATGTGCGGGTTAGGTTGATTGGCCGTGCTCAATTGCCCCTTAGTGTTAGGAGGATTCAGGCCCGTGTGGTCTTGTTGTCGGGGGCAGGCTTGATGGGCCAAAGGACCTCCTTCTGCACTTTAGGGATTCTATGATGAACGGCATGGTGGCACAGTGGTTAGCACAGCACCAAGAACCCAGGTTCAATTCCAGCCTCAGCGCGCTGTCAGTGTAGAGTTCTCCCAGTGTCTGTGTGGGTTTCCTTCGGGTGCTCCAGTTTCCTGCCACGGTCCAAACATATGCGGGTTAGGTGGATTGGCCATGATAAATTGACCTTAGTGTCAGGGGATTAACAGGGTAAATATATGGGGTTACGGGAATCGGGCCTGGGTGGGATTGTGGGCGATGCAGACTCGATGGGCCGAATGGTCTGCCCTTTAGGGATTCTATGATTCTAGGATCTCAAATCATTGATAAATACGATGAAACTGAGACAGACACGGGGACTTTGCAGCAGCGGACAGAATGGGAATCATTGCATCCTGCACCCAGTTTTCTTACACAACCAATTTCAGAAAATTCACAACTCTAATTCACAACAGCAAAGTGTGGGATTGCAAACTTGGAATTATTAGCACAGGACTAAAGTTTAAAAGCTAAACACTGACATTCAGAAACAGGAGATGGCCTCACATCTTCAATTCTGTGATTGTCCCCCATCTCCTGCTCTGAATATTACAATATCTCTGCCCCCTTCATGCGTCTGCAGACTTTGAAAGTCACTCAGACATCGGTGAAACTAGTCTTTATCTCAGGCTGTTTCCTGTGAAATATGCACCTTCTGCAACGAGACACAATCTAATTGACGCTTTCTGATACAATCTGAATCTCCTTTCAAACAACCTCCCAACCCCACTGTGCAGGAATGTCACCTTTTGTCACATTCCCCAACACAATTGGTGACACTTTATCAGGCGGGAAAAGTAGATTCAACTGACAGATTCTGAGCACCAGGTTGAATCTTTAAGATGTAAAAATGAACTGAAAGCCCAGGTCTCTCTGTTCCTGCATCCATTTTAACATTGACCAATTGATTTTAAATTGCTTCTCCTGTATAAAAATATCATCTATCAACCTCAGATTTAAACATTAATAAGCGACTGAGCATCAACTGCGAATTATAGAAGGTAGTTCCAAACTAATATCACAGCTGGTGTGGCAAAGTGTTTCTGAATTCCACTCCTACAAGTTTAAATCCTCAACTTTGTTTGAAATCCAATGTCCCCAAGTCCTGGACTCCCCAAACAGCAGGAAAAGTTGTTCTTTATCAGTCCTCTCCATTCCCCTTATTATCTTGAAGTGTTTGATCCAATCATCCCGTAGCCTAAATTCCAGCATTGCAGAGTAACACTTCAACTAAACTTTTCAACAAACAATCCCAAACCAAATACAGAACAGGGTTCATAGAATCCTGCAGTGCAGGAGGCCATTCGGCCCATCGAGTCTGCACTGACCACAATCCCACCCAGGCCCCATCCCTATAATCCCATACATTTACCTCAGCTAATCCTCCTGACACTAAGGGACAATTTAGCTTGGCCAATCCACCTAGCCTGTACACCTGAAATAAGTCTGCCAGATTATGAGGGGCATGGACAGAGTGGATAGTCAGAAGCTTTTTCCCAGGGTGGAAGAGTTATTGCTCGGGGGCAGTGGTTTAAGGTGCGAGGGGCAAGGTTTAAAGGAGATGTGGGAGGAATTTTTTTTTACACAGAGGGTGGTGGGTGCCTGGAACTCGTTGCCGGGGGAGGGAGTGGAAACGGACACGATAGTGACTTTTCAAGGGCGTCTTGACAAAGACATGAATAAGATGGGAATGGAGGGATATGGTCCCCGGAAGGGTAGGGGGTTTTAGTTCAGTCAGGCAGCATGGTCGCTGCAGGATTGGAGAGCGGAAAGACCTGTTCCCGTGCTATAATTTTCTTTGTTCGATCTTTGGAGTGTGGGATGAAACCGGAGCACCCGGAGGAAACCCACACAAACACGGGAAGGACGTTCAAACTCCAGTCAGAAAGTGACCCATGCTGGAAATCGAAGGCGGGTCCCTGGCACTGTGAGGAAGCAGTGCTAACCCCTGCATCACTGTGCCACCCCCATATTGAAAACTTGGGTTCAAGTTCAAGACAGCCACAAATTCACTTTGAGAAATGTTCCCTCTGCTGTGTCAAAGGAATTTTTAATTGAGGATTTTTATTTCTGGGAAAACTGAACTGACATTGAACAGCATCCCAGTGTGGGATTTAAACTCTAGTTTGTTTCAGTCCTGGGGAGAGAGATGGAGCGAGAGGGAGAGATACAGATACAGAGGCAGAGAGACACAGAAACAGGATGGGATAGTGCTGTACATGTTTCAGAGCTGACACTGAGACACACACGAGATGTACAATCGCAGACCAGAGTGAATCATTCTCTGTTACCTGCAGTGTCCTGGACATGGACAGAAGCTGACACTCAGACACACACAACAACAACTTGCATTTATAGAGCACCTTGGACAGTATTATCCCTAGATGCTTCACAGGAGCCTTAATGTGAGAAATTTGGCCCCGGGTCACAGGAGAGTTTAGGGTCACATGTCCCAAAGGTTTGGCCAGATGGTTTTTATGGACTATTTTAATTGGAGGAAAAGGAGGTGTTAAAATGGAGAAAACCAATCTGCTTCACTAATGTCCTTTATGGAAGGAAATCTGCCGTCCTTACCTGGTCGGGCCTACATGTGACTCCAGCCTCACAGCAATGTGGTTGACTCTTAGATGCTGTTTGAAATGGCCTAGCAAGCCACTCAGTTCATGAGCAATTAGGGACGAGGAGTAAACGCTGGCAGAACCAGCCAGGCCCACATCCCATGGATGTATTTGAGTAAAACGTTCAGGGAAGGTATTCCAGAGTTGGAGCCCACGCAGATGAAGACACAGCTCCCAATGGTGAAACGATTCAAATTGTGGATGGTCACGGAGCCAGCATGAAAGGAAAACAGATATGGGAGGATGGTGGGACTGGAGGAGGTGGATAACCAGCAAGAAACATTTCTCTCTCTCTCTGTGCTATCAGTTTCCATTATTCTCCTGACAACTTGGATCAAATTGTCCCTGACACTCCAAAATTCCCGGGAATGCAGCCCTCGTTTGTGTCTCCATAGCTGCGTACCTGTCACATTTAAAATACTAATGTTACTTTAGTGAAGAGACAACTCTGTCAGAAATATCTCAGTGCTGCGTTCACACGAAATGGCCACTGGGAAGAAACGCCAAATGGCTGCCTGATATTTGTGGATATTTTTCGCAGATTCCCAGAAAGGGAGAGATGGACAGAAGACACAGACACAGAGAGTGAGAAAAAGAGAGAGACACAGATTGATGGAGGTATAAAAGGTTTCCCTTTACCTGCACACAATTTAACTTTTTCCCAGTTGGTTTTTGGATTCTCTCCTCAACTTATTGTCCAAAGTGCATCACTTCACATTTCTCAGTGTTGAAGTTAACTGCCTGTCCGTTTCATTTCAATCTCCTCTGCACCCGCTCCCGAACACAAATAATTGTCTGGTAGAAAGTGAGAAGGAGCCTCGGCAGAGAGGTTGGGAAGGATTGAATGGGGAGAGGCAGAAACCGTCAACACATGTCAAAACTACACTGATTTCCACTTGAAGGAATAACTTCTCCACCCCAACACTATCCCATCATTCTCGATAAGCCCATGCTGCCCGTGTTCTGTGATAAATTACACGCAAGTGAAAAGATTATTTTAAATAGTGGGGTTACATTTGCCACCCCCCAATCTGTAGGAACTGCTCCAGAGTCTATAGAATTTTGGAAGATGACCAGCAATGCATCCAATATTTCCAGCGCCGCTTCCTTTAATACTCTGGGATGTAGATTATCAGGCCCTGGGGATTTGTCAGCCTTTAACCCCATTCATTCCCCCAGCACCATTTTCTTACTAATCCTGATTTCCTTCAATTCAATTCCACACTCTCACTAAACCATTGGTTCCCTAACATTTCTGCCAGGTTATCTGTGCCTCTTTTGTGAAGACAGAACCAAAGTATATGTTCAATTCTTCTGCCATTTCTTTGCTCCCCATTATAATTTCCCCGGAGAGATGGAGAGAGGCAGAGTCACTGAGAGATAGGGATGAGATAGTAATGCAGAGAGTAACAGTGATATATTCAGGTCGGTAAGCACCTAATAGTGGGGTACAACAAGGATCACTCCAAAGCCACAGATATTGCCTCATGTTGCCGCTGTCGCCATTTACCTTAAATCAGCATCCTCTGCTTTCCAAGCTTTCCCCCAATGTGCCGATTATCTCAAAGCTGATCCTCTCAGTCCCGGGGCATCACTGCAGGAGTTCCTCAGGGTGAGTGTCCGAGGCCCCAACCATCTTCAGCTGCTCCATCACTGACCTTCCCTCCATAGGTGAGATGTTCGCTGATGATCGCAGCATTCACAACTCCTCAGATTGTGAAATAGTCAATGCCGGAATACTGAGCAGGACAGGCAGCATCTGTGTAAAGAGAAGCAGATTCTGGGACTGGGGGGACTGAGAGACAGGAAGATAGTGAAACACACACAAACTCACTGACAACAAACGCAGTGATGCACAGACACACACACACAGATGCACGCACATTCTCACACACAGACACACACACACACAGATGCACGCACAGTCTCACACACAGACACACATACACAGATAGAGAAAACTCCCACAGTCTCACTCACAATGTGAAACTATTAAAATTGGGGTTCTTCTGGGACCCAGAATGAAAGGAAAACAGATATCGGAGGATGGTGGGACAGGAAGAGCTGAGGAAGGCCCATAGGCACGGTGGCACAGTGGTTAGCACTGCTGCCTCACAGTGCCAGGGGCCCGGGTTCAATTCCAGCCTTGGGTGACTGTCTGTGTAGAATTTGCACGTTCTCCCCGATTCTGCATGGGTTTCCTCCGGGTGCTCCGGTTTCCTCTCACAGTCCAAAGATGTCGAGGTTAGGTGGACTGGCCATGCTAAATTGCCCCTTAGTATCCAAAGATGTTTAGATGAGGTGGATTGGCCATGGTAAATGTGTGGGGCTATGGGGAATGGGTAGCGGAAAGGGTTTGGCTCAGATACTCTGTCAGAGATTCGGTGCAGACTCGATGGGCTCAATAGCCTCCTTCTGCACTGGATTCTATGGTTCAACCAGTTTCCAATATTCTCCTGGAACAACTTGCATTTATATAGCACCTTGGACAGTATTATCCCAAGATGCTTCACAGGAGCCTTAATGTGAGAAATTTCACCCCGAGTCACAGGAGAGTTTAGGGTCACATGTCCCAAAGGTTTGGCCAGATGGTTTTTATGGACGATTTTAATTGGAGGAAAAGGAGGTGTTAAAATGGAGAAAACCAAACTGCTTCACTGATGTCCTTTAGGGAAGGAAATCCGCCGTCCTTACCTGGTCGGGCCTACATGTGACTCCAGCCTCACAGCAATGTCATTGACTCTTAGATGCTGTTTGAAATGGCCTAGCAAGCCACTCAGTTCATGAGCAATTAGGGACGAGGAGTAAACGCTGGCAGAACCAGCCAGGCCCACATCCCATGGATGTATTTGAGCTAAACGTTCAGGGAAGGTATTCCAGAGTTGGAGCCCACGCAGATGAAGACACAGCTCCCAATGGTGAAACGATTCAAATTGTGGATGGTCACGGAGCCAGAATGAAAGGAAAACAGATATGGGAGGATGGTGGGACTGGAGGAGGTGGATAACCAGCAAGAAACATTTTTCTCTCCCTGTGCTATCCGTTGCCATTATTCTTCTGACAACTTGCACCAAATTGTCCCTGACACTCCAAAATTCCTGGGAATACAGCCCTCGTTTGTGTCTCCATTGCTGCGTATCTGTCACATTTAAAATACTAACGTTACTTTCGTGAAGAGACAACTCTGTCAGAAATATCTCAGTGCTGCGTTCACACAAAATGGCCACTGGGAAGAAACACCAAATGGCTGCCTGATATTTGTGGATATTTTTCAGATATTCCCAGAAAGGGAGAGATGGACAGAAGACACAGACCTAGAGAGTGAGAAAAAGAGAGAGACACAGATTGATGGAGGTATAAAAGGTTTCCCTTTACCTGCACATGAATTAACTTTCCCAGTTGGTTTATGGATTCACTCCTCAACTTATTGTCCAAAGTGCATCACTTCACATTTCTCAGTGTTGGAGTTAACTGTCTGTCCGTTTCATTTCAATCTCCTCTGCACCCGCTCCCGAACACAAATAATTGTCCGGTAGAAAGTGAGAAGGAGCCTCGGCAGAGAGGTTGGGAAGGATTGAATGGGGAGAGGCAGAAACCCTCAACACATTTCAAAACTACACTGATTTCCACTTGAAGGAATAACTTCTCCACCCCAACACTATCCCATCATTCTCGATAAGCCCATGCTGCCCGTGTTCTGTGATAAATTACACGCAAGTGAAAAGATTATTTTAAATAGTGGGGTTACATTTGCCACCCCCCAATCTGTAGGAACTGCTCCAGAGTCTATAGAATTTTGGAAGATGACCAGCAATGCATCCAATATTTCCAGCGCCGCTTCCTTTAATACTCTGGGATGTAGATTATCAGGCCCTGGGGATTTGTCAGCCTTTAACCCCATTCATTCCCCCAGCACCATTTTCTTACTAATACTGATTTCCTTCAATTCAATTCCGCACTCTCACTAAACCATTGGTTCCCTAACATTTCTGCCAGGTTGTCTGTGCCTCTTTTGTGAAGACAGAATCAAAGTATATGTTCAATTCTGCTGCCATTTCTTTGCTCCCCATTATAATTTCCCCGGAGAGATGGAGAGAGGCAGAGTCACTGAGAGATAGGGGTGAGATAGTAATGCAGAGAGTAACAGTGAGATATTCAGGTCGGTAAGCAGCTAATAGTGGGGTACAACAAGGATCACTCCAAAGCCACAGATATTGCCTCATGTTGCCGCTGTCGCCATTTACCTGAAATCAGCATCCTCTGCTTTCCAAGCTTTCCCCCAATGTGCCGATTATCTCAAAGCCGATCCTCTCAGTCCCGAGACATCACTGCAGGAGTTCCTCAGGGTGAGTGTCCGAGGCCCCAACCATCTTCAGCTGCTCCATCACTGACCTTCCCTCCATCGGTGAGATGTTCGCTGATGATCGCAGCATTCACAACTCCTCAGATTGTGAAATAGTCAATGCCGGAATACTGAGCAGGACAGGCAGCACCTGTGTAAAGAGAAGCAGATTCTGGGACTGGGGGACTGGGAGACAGGAAGATAGTGAAACACACACAAACGCAGTGATGCACACACATAGATACACGCACAGTCTCACACACACACACAGATAGAGAACAGTCCCACAGTCTCACTCACAATATCCTAATCCCCCTGGCATTAAGGGGCAATTTGTCATGGCCAATCACCCTAACGCGCGCATCTTTGGAGTGTGGGAGGAAACCGGAGCACCCGGAGGAAACCCACGTAGACACGGGGAGAACGTGCAAACTCCACACAGACAGTCACCCAAGACCAGAATTGAACCCGGGTCCGTTGCACTGTGAGGCAGCAGTGCGAACCACTGTGCCACCCATGTTGGCCTTCATTGCAAGAGGATTGGAGTGGAAGAGCAAGGATGTCTTACTGCAGCTGGACAGAGCCTCGGTGAGACCACACCTGGAGTCTTGTGTACAGTGTTACTCTCCTTATCTGAGGAAGGATGTCCTTGCCACAGAGGGAGAGCAGTGAATGTTCACCAGACTGATTCCTGGGATGGCAGCATTGATGTCTGAGGGGAGATTGGGTCGGCTGGGCCAGTATTCACTGGAATGTAGAAGAGTGAGCGGGGATCTAATTGAAAGGTATAAAATTCTGACAGTGCTGGACAGGCTGGATACAGGGATATTGTTTCCTCCGGCTGGGGGTGTCTGGAACAAGGGGTCACAGTCTCAGGATACGGGGGAGGCCATTTGGGACTGAGATGAGGGGAAACCTCATCACTCAGAGGGTGGTGAACCTGTGGAATTCTCTCCCACAGAAAGCTGTGGAGACCAAGTCACTGAATATATTTAAGAAGGAAAGAGATAGATTTCTAGACTCTAAAGGTGTCCAGGTGTATGGGGAGAGCGCTGGTGTATGGCATTGAGACAGAGGATCGGCCATGATAGCGTTGAATGGTGGGTCAGGCTCGAAGGGCTGAATGGCCTCCTCCTCCTCCTATTTTCTATGTTGATGTGACCGCCCCAAGTCTCTTTGGGCCTCCACTCTTTCCAGCCTTTCCCCATTCATAAAGCAATCTGTTCTATCCTTTTTAAAGTGGGTGACCACACAATTGTCTCCAATGAAATCCATCTTTCACTCTTTGAACCATTCAGTTAAGACATTTTACTTTAGGGCGGCACGATGGCTCCGTGGTTCGTACTGCTGCCTCACAGCGCCAGGGACCCGGGTTCAATGCCAGCCTCGGGTGACTGTGTGGAGTTTGCACGTTCTCCCCGTGTCTGCGTGGGTTTCCTCCGGGTGCTCTGGTTACCTTCAACACTCGCAAGATATATAGATTAGATGGATTAGCAATGGGGTTATGGGGATAGGGCTGGGGTGAGGGCCTGGGTAAGATACTCTGTCATCAAGTCTGTGCAGACTCAATGAGCTGAATGGCCTCTTATGCAGTGGAATACCTCTTTGCCATTTGAAGCTTCTCGCTATAAGACTTAAAATGCTGCCTATTTCTGTGAAATGTCGCAAACGTTCTGTCTCATCACCGGGCGACATGATGGCACAGTGGTTAGCACTGCTCCCCCACAGCACCAAGGACCCACGTTCAATTCCAGCCTCGGGTGACTGTCTGTGTGGAGTTTGTACGTTCTCCCAGTGTCTGCGTGGGTTTCCTCCGGGTGCTCCGGTTTCCTCCCACACTACAAAGATGTGCGGGTGAGGTTAATTGGCCGTGCTCAATTGCCCCTTATTGTTAGGGGGATTCAGGCCCGGGTGGTCTTGTTGTTGGGGGCAGGCTTGATGGGCCAAAGTCCTCCTTCTGCATTTTAGGGAATCTATGATGAACGGCATGGTGGCACAGTGGTTAGCACAGCGCCAAGAACCCAGGTTCAATTCCAGCCTCAGCTCGCTGTCAGTGTAGAGTTCTCCCAGTGTCTGAGTGGGTTTCCTACGGGTGCTCCAGTTTCCTCCCACAGTCCAAACATGTGAGGGTTAGGTGGATTGGCCATGATAAATTGACCTTAGTGTCAGGGGATTAACAGGGTAAATATATGGGGTTACGGGAATCGGGCCTGGGTGGGATTGTGGTCGATGCAGACTCGATGGGCCGAATGGTCTGCCCTTCAGTGATTCTATGATTCTAGGATCTCAAATCATTGATAAATACGATGAAACTGAGACAGACACGGGGGCTTTGCAGCAGCAGACAGAATGGGAATCATTGCATCCTCCAGGGTGTTTCATTACACAACCAATTTCAGAAAATTCACAACTCTAATTCCCAACAGCAAAGTGTGGGATTGCAAACTTGGAATTATTAGCACAGGACTAAAGTTTAAAAGCTAAACACTGACATTCAGAAACAGGAGCTGTCCTCACATCTTCAATTCTGTGATTGTCCCCCATCTCCTGCTCTGAATATTACAATATCTCTGCCCCCTTCATGCGTCTGCAGACTTTGAAAGTTACTCAGACATCGGTGAAACTAGTCTTTATCTCGGGGCATTTCCTGTGAAATATGCACCTTCTGCAACGAGACACAATCTAATTGACGCTTTCTGATACAATTTGAATCTCCTTTCAAACAACCTCCCAACCCCACTGTGCAGGAATGTCACCTTTTGTCACATTCCCCAGCACAATTGTTGACACTTTATCAGGCGGGTAAAGTAGATTCAACTGACAGATTCTGAGCACCAGGTTGAATCTTTAAGATGTAAACATGAACTGAAAGCCCAGGTCTCTCTGTTCCTGCATCCATTTTAACATTGACCCATTGATTTTAAATTGCTTCTCCTGTATAAAAATATCATCTATCAACCTCAGATTTAAACATTAATAAGCGACTGAGCATCAACTGCGAATTATAGAAGGTAGTTCCAAACTAATATCACAGCTGGTGTGGGAAAGTATTTCTGAATTCCACTCCTGCAAGTCTAAAATCCTCAACATTGTTTGAAATCCAATGTCCCCAAGTCCTGGACTCCCCAACCAGCAGGAAAAGTTGTTCTTTATCAGTCCTCTCCATTCCCCTTATTATCTTGAAGTGTTTGATCCAATCATGCCGTAGCCTAAATTCCAGCATTACAGAGTAACACTTCAACTACACTTTTCAACAAACAATCCCAAACCAAATACAGAACAGGGTTCATAGAATCCTGCAGTGCAGGAGGCCATTCGGCCCATCGAGTCTGCACTGACCACAATCCCACCCGGGCCCCATCCCTATAATCCCATACATTTACCTCAGCTAATCCTCCTGACACTAAGGGACAATTTAGCTTGGCCAATCCACCTAACCTGTACACCTGATAGAAGTCTGCCAGATTATGAGGGGCATGGACAGAGTGGATAGTCAGAAGCTTTTTCCCAGGGTGGAAGAGTTATTACTCGGGGGCAGAGGTTTAAGGTGCGAGGGGCAAGGTTTAAAGGAGATGTGGGAGGAAAGTTGTGTTACACAGAGTGTGGTGGGTGCCTGGAACTCGTTCCCGGGGAGGGAGTGGAAACGGATACGATAGTGACTTTTCAAGGGCGTCTTGACAAAGACATGAATAAGATGGGAATGGAGGGATATGGTCCCTGGAAGGGTAGGGGGTTTTAGTTCAGTCAGGCAGCATGGTCGGTGCAGGCTTGGAGAGCCGAAAGACCTGTTCCCGTGCTGTAATTTTCTTTGTTCTATCTTTGGAGTGTGGGATGAAACCGGAGCACCCGGAGGAAACCCACACAAACACGGGAAGGACGTTCAAACTCCAGTCAGAAAGTGACCCATGCTGGGAATCGAAGGCGGGTCCCTGGCACTGTGAGGAAGCAGTGCTAACCCCTGCATCACTGTGCCACCCCCATATTGAAAACTTGGGTTCAAATTCAAGATAGCCGCAAATTCACTTTGAGAAAAGTTCCCTCTGCTGTGTCAAAGGAATTTTTTATTGAGGATTTTTAGTTCTGGGAAACTGAACTCACATTGAACAGCATCCCAGTGTGGGATTGAAACTCTAGTTTCTTTCAGTCATGGGGCGAGAGATGGAGCGAGAGGGAGAGATACAGATACAGAGGCAGAGAGACACAGAAACAGGATGGGATAGTGCTGTACATGTTTCAGGGCTGACACTGAGACACACACGAGATGTACAATCGCAGACCAGAGTGAATCATTCTCTGTTACCTGCAGTGTCCTGGACATGGACAGACGCTGACACTCAGACACACACAACAACAACTTGCATTTATATAGCACCTTGGACAGTATTATCCCAAGATGCTTCACACTCCCAGGACAGGTACAGCACAGGGTTAGATACAGAGTAAAGCTCCCTCTGCACTCTCCCCATCAAACACTCCCAGGACAGATAGAGCACGGGGTTAGATATAGAGTAAAGCTCCCTCTGCACTGTCCACATCAAACACGACCAGAACAGGTCGAGCACGGGCTTAGATAAAGAGTAAAGCTCCCTCTACACTGTCCCCATCAAACACTCCCTGGACAGCTACAGCACAGGGTAAGATACAGAGTAAAGCTCCCTCTACACTGTCCCCATCACACACTCCCAGGACAGGTACAGCACGGGTTTAGATACAGAGTAAAGCTCCCTCTACACTGTCCCAACAAACACTCCCAGGACAGGTACAGCACTAGGTTAGATACAGAGTAAAGCTCCCTCCGCACTGTCCCCATCAAACACTCCCTGGACAGGTACAGCACAGGGTTAGATACAGAGTAAAGCTCCCTCTGCACTGTCCCCCATCAACAACTCGCAGGACAGGTACAGAGTAAAGCTCCCTCTGCACTGTCCACATCAAACATGACCAGGACAGGAAGAGCACGGGGTTAGATACAGAGTAAAGCTCCCTCTATACTGTCCCCATCAAACAAACCCAGGACAGGTACAGCACAGGGTTAGATACAGAGTCAAGTTCCCTCTGCACTGTCCCCATGAAACACTCACAGGACAGATACAGCATGGGTTTAGATACAGAGTAAAGCTCCCTCTCTCCTGTCCCCATCAATCACTTCCAGGACAAGTACAGCATGGGCGAGGTACAGGGTAAAGTTCCCTCTACACTGTCCCCATCAAACACATCCAGGACAGGTACAGCACGGGGTTAGATACAGAGTAAAGATCCCTTGAAATTGTCCCCATCAAACACTCGCAGGACAGGTACAGCATGGGGTAGATACAGAGTAAAGCTCCCTCTACACTGTCCCTATCAAACACTCCCAGGACAGGTACAGCACGGGATTAGATACAGAGTAAAGCTCCCTTGAAATTGTCCCCATCAAACACTCCCAGGACAGATAAAGCATGGAGTTAGAAAAAGAGTAAAGCTCCCTCTAAACTGTCCCCATCAAACACGCGCAGGGCTTGTACAACATGGGGTAGATACAGAGTAAAGCTCCCTCTCCACTGTCCCCATCAAACACTCGCAGGACAGGTACAGCATGGGGTAGATACAGAGTAAAGCTCCCTCTACACTGTTCCCATCAAACACTCCCAGGACAGGTACAGCACGGGGTTAGATACAGAGTAAAGCTCCCTCTACACTGTCCCCATCACACACACCGGACAGCTACAGCACGGGGTTAGATACAGAGTAAAGCTCCCTCTACACTGTCCCCATCAAACAATCCCAGGACAGGTACAGCACGGGGTTAGATACAAAGTATAGCTCCCTCTATCCTGTCCCCATCAATCACTCCCAGGACAATGACAGCATGGGCTCGGTACAGGGTAAAGTTCCCTCTACACTGTCCCCCATCAAACACTCCCAGGACAGGTACAGCACGGGGTTAGATACAGAGTAAAGTTCCCTCTACACTCTCCCCCATCAAACACTCCCAGGACAGGTACAGCACGGGTTAGATACAGAGTAAAGCTCCCTCTGCACTGTCCCCCATCAAACACTCCCAGGACAGGTACAGCACGGGGTTAGATACAGAGTAAAGTTCCCTCTACACTGTCCCCATCCACCACTCCCAGGACAGATACAGCACGGGTTTCGATACAGAGCAAAGCTCCCTCTCCACTGTGCCCCATCAAACACTCCCAGGAAAGATTGAGCACGGGTTTGATGCAGTGTAAAGTTCCCTCTACACTGTCCCCATCAAACACATCCAGGACAGGAACAGCAAGGGGTGAGGTACCCAGAAAAGCCCACTCTACACTGTCCCGATCAAATAGTCCCAGGGCAGATAGAGCTCGGGGTTTGATGCAGAGTAAAGCTCCCTCTGCACTGTCCCCATCAAACACTCCCAGGACAGGAACAGCACGGGGTCAGATGCAGAGTAAAACTCCCTCTACATTGTGCCCCATCATTGTGTGTGTGTGAGAGAGAATATGTGTGTGTTTGTGTGAGAGAGAGGGAATGTGTGAGAGACAGTGTTTGAGAGAGACAGGTAGTGTGCGAGAGAGAGACGGGGAGTGTGTGTGTGCGTGTGTGAGAGAGAGTGTATATGTGAGAGACTGTGAGAGACTGCATGAGAGAGTGTGTGAGCATGAAAGAATGTGAGAGAGAGAGTGTGTGTGTGTGAGAGAGTACGCGTGTGAGAGAGAGTGTGTGCGCAAGAGAGAGAGAGAGAGCGTGTGTGTGTGTGTGTGTGTGTGAGTGCGTAAGAGTGCGCATGTGTATGAGAGAGAGTCTTGTGTGTGAGAGAAAGAGCGCGTGTATGTGTGGGTGAGAGTGTATGTGTGTGAGAGTGAGTGTGAGAGAGTGCATGTGTTAGAGAGTGTGTGAGCGTGAAAGAGTGTGTGTGAGAGTGTGTGTGTGTGAGTGTGTGTGAGAGAGAGTGTGTGTGTGTGTGTGTGAGATTATGTGTGTGTCTGAGAGTGTGTATGAGAGAGTTTGTGTGTATGAGCTGATCTTTCTCTACACCCTATCGGTAACTGCAACACTATATTCTGCACCCTTTCCTCTCCTTCTCCCCTGTGTACTCTATGAACGGTATGTTTTGTCTGGATAGCGCACAAGAAACAATACTTTTCACTGCATCCCAACACAAATCAATCAAATCAAATCAAATTAACACGGTGAAGTTTGGACCCTGTGGGGTGACAGTTGTCTGAATACAGATTCTATCTTATTGTAACATTCAGGTACCACGTGTACTGAGCTCACCAGCGTTCTGTCTGTATTGTGTGAATCCAGTCTTGAAATATCCACTCATGTTGCTAATTCTGCCAAGACAGAAACAGAAAGAGTGTTTGAATTCTCCGTGATTAGACCCCTTAACGATAAACAACATGGTGGATGAGAGGGATAGAGAGAGAGAGGGAGAGAGAGAGAGGAAGAGAGAGAGATGGAGTGATGCAGAGTAACAGAGAGATAGGGAGAGGGAGCAATGCAGAGAGTAACAGTTAGACAGTGAGGAATGGAGATTAATTCAGATGGATAGTGAGTGTCAGGGGAGTCCGAGACGCTGATATTTAAAAACAAAAGCAGACAGGATTTGGTCAAATCTCACGGGATCCAGGGTGAGTTTGCCAAATGGATACAAATTAGGCTTGATGACAGAAGACAGAGGGTGGTTGTAGAGGGTTGTTTTTTGTCAAACCGGAGGCCTGTGACCAGCGGGGTGCCTTAGGGATCGGTGCTGGGTCCACTGTTATTTGTCATTTGTATTAATGATTTGGATGAGAATTCAGGAGGCATGGTTTGTAAGTTTGCAGTTGACACCAAGATTTGTGGCACAGTGGACAGTGAAGAAGGTCATCTAGGGTTGCAACGGGATCTTGATCAATTGGGCCAGTGGGCTGATGGATGGCAGATGGAGTTGAATTTAGATAAATGCGAGGTGATGCATTTTTGTGGATCGAACCAGCGCAGGACTTACTCAGTTAATGGTCGGGCGTTGGTGAGAGTTACAGAACAAAGGGATCTCGAGGTACAGATTCAAAGCTCCTTGAAAGTGGAGTCACAGGTGGATAGAGTGGTGAAGCGTGCATGTAAGCAAGCAGTTAGGAAGACCAATGGGATGTTGTCCTTCTTTGCAAGAGGATGTGAGTCCAGGAGCAAGGATGTCTTACTGCAGCTGTACAGGGCCTCAGTGAGACCACACCTGCAGTATTGTGTACAGTTTTGCTCTCCTTATCTGAGAAAGCATTGAAGAAAATTGCTCACTGTGAACAAACCTAAAAAAGCTGACTGGTGTTTCATTCCAGATTCTCAGAGGGAGAGAGAGAGAGATTCAGAGAAAACACAGACTGAGTGAGTGAGAAAAAGGGAGTGACAGAGATCAAGAGGGGACCGAGAGATAGTGAGTGAAAGAAATATATTAGTCAGAGCGCATCGGAAAAGGAGGATTGGAATTTGTCAGCCTTGCTTTATGGAAAGCTTTAGTGTTTGGTCAGAATGTTAACACGGTGAAGTTTGGAGCCTCTGGGATGACAGTTGTCTGAATACAGATTCTATCTCATTGTAACATTAATGTACCACGTGTACTGAGCTCACCAACATTTGCAAACCATCGTTTGAAGAAAGCTTGCTGTTTAAATTGTATGAATCCAGCCCTTTGGAAATGTAGTCAGTCTTATTCAGGAAAAGGGCAAGCTAATTTCAGAGGGAGAGATACAGATACACAGGCAGGCTGAGACTGAAACAGGATGGGATTGTGCTGTACAGGTTTCAGAGCTGACACTGAGACACACACAAGATGTACAATCGCAGATTGTACCTGACACTTACAAAAAAACGTAGCAAATAGGAACAGGAGGAGACCATTCGGCCCATCGAGCCTGCACCGACAACAATCCCACCCTATCCCCGTAACACCACACATTTACCCTGCTGATCCCCCCCGAAACTAGGGTCAATTTGTCACGGCCAATCAACCAACCTGGGCATCTTTTGACTCTGGGAGGAAACCGGAGCACCCGGAGGAAACCATGATCAGCCATGGTCACAATGGATGGCGGAGCAGGATGGAAGGGCTGAATGGCCTCCACCTGTTCCTATTTTCTATGTTTCTTTGTAAGTTCCACGTGGCAAAGTGTTTCTTCATTTCACTCCTAAAAGTCTGAAATACTAAACATTGTCTAAAATCCAATGTCCCCCAAGTCCTGGACTCCCCAACCAGCAGAAAATGTTCCTCTTTATCAGCATCAGTGGGTCATCCTGACTCGAAACATTGGCTCTATTCCCTCTCCACAGATGCTGTCAGACCTGCTGAGATTTTACAGCATTTTGTTTTTGTTTCAGTTTTGAGTTTAAGTTTATTTATTCGTGTCACAAATAGGCTTACTTTAACACTGCAATGAGGTTACTGTGAAAATTCACAAGTCGACACACTCCGCCACCTGTTCGGCGACACTGAGGGAGAATTTAGCATGGCCAACGCACCTAACCATCGTGTCTTTCAGACTGTGGGTGGAAAGTGGAGCAGGCGGAGGAAACCCACGCAGACACGGGGAGAATGTACAGACTCCGCACAGACAGTGACCCAAGCCTGGAATCGACCCTGGGTCCCTGGCGCTCTGAGGCAGCAGTGCTAACCTCTGTGCCACCCATGATTCCTGTATCTGCAGTATTTTGCTTTTAGCTTTCTTCTTTATTAACCCTCTCCATTTCGCTTATTATTTTGAAGGGTTTCATTAAATCACTCCTTAACCTCAATCCCAGTGTTTCAGAGGAAATCTTCATCGACACAAAAACCATACAATCACCACAGTGCAGAAGGAGGACATTCAGCCTATCGGGTCTGTACTGACTCTCCGAAAGAGCATCTATCCGCATAATGCCATGCATTTACCAGAGCTAATTCCCCAAACCTACACATCCCTGGACATTTAGGGGCAATTTAGCATAGCCAATCAAAATAGCCCGCATATCTTTGGAGTGTGGGAGGAAACCGGGGCACTCGGAGGAAACCAACGCAGACATGGGGAGAATGTGTAAACTCCACACAGACAGTCACCCGAGGCTGGAATTGAACTCGTGTTCCTGACGCTGTGAGGCAGCAGTGTCAACCACTGTGCCATTGTACCACCCTGCTCAGAAAACACTTCCAACCCAAATACAACACACAGAGTACAATCCCCTCTGCTCTGTCCAAGGAATTTTTAATTGCAGATTTTTAGGTTGACTTTTAGGAAAAACAGAACTCAAATTGCTCAGCATCCCAGTGTGGACTCTTGTTTATTCCAACCATGATCTCATCTCTGCAGATTCAAACATCAAGTTTAAGCTGTGGATACAGTTGTGTCTGTCTGTCTCAGAGTTTGTGTATTCAGTCTTTCACTGCCTTTTAAACTTATCTGAAGAATTTGAATGCTGGATGTTGCTTAATCATTCCTTTCTCTCAGCACATGGAACTGGTGAAACTTCAAGGGTCACAATCTAATGTCAGTAACAAAGAACTGTATCTTTATTATTCCATCATTTCCAATCTCTGAATAGATCACACACATTTCCAGAATGCAGGAAGCTCTCAATGGAAACTGCTTCCAATTATTCCCCAATACAATTGTTCACACTTTACTGTGAACTACATTCCACTGACACTCCCAAAGCAGCCACAGAAAAGTGACTGGTTATTTTAAACATTGAAACAGAACTATATTAACTTACGGTTCACTCACATTGTACAGAAATGTTGACCCTGTGGGATGACAGTTTGGGAGTAACATTGCAACATTAAGGTGCCCTGCGTATTGTGTTTGACAACATTTGCAGCATTTCCAAAATATCAGCGACATTGCTGTGTGTATTGTGTGAATCCAGCTGTGAAATATCCACACATATTGAACTCCCACTGCTGCTGTCTTTTCATCATTTATAAACACACAAACTAGAAGCAGGAGGAGGCCATTCGGCCCTTCCAGCCTGCTCCAACATTCATTATGATCATGGCTGATCATCAAATTCAACATCCTGATCCCACTTTAGCCCCAAGAACTCTATCCAATTACTGGATTAAATTAGATCCCTGTTTGTTCCCACATTGAAGCGATCGAAGAGTGGATTCATCAAGTGTTTTGATGCAGAGAAAACCTCCCTCTACACTGTCCCCACCAAACACTCCTGCGACAGATACAGCATGGGGTTAGATACAGAGTAAAGCTTGCTATACACCGTCCCCATCAAACACTCCCAGGACAGATACAGCACGGGGTGAGATACAGAGAAAAGCTCCCTCGACACTGTCCCCACCAAACACACTCAGGACAGGTAAAGCACGGGGTTAGATACAGAGTAAAGCTCCCTCTACACCGTCCCCATCAAACAATCCCAGGACAGGTACAACAAGGGGTTAGATACAGAGTAAAGCTCCCTCTACACTGTCCCCATGAAACACTCCCAGGACAGGTGATGCACGGGATTAGATACAGAGTAAAGCTCGCTGTACACTGTCCCCATCAAACACACTCAGGACAGGTGCAGCACAGGGTTAGACACAGAGTAAAGCTCCCTCGACACTGTCTGCATCAAACACTCCCAGGACAGATACAGCACGGGGTTAGATACAGAGTAAAGCTCCCTCTGCACTGTCCCCATCAAACACTCCCCGGACAGGTGCAGCACGGGATTAGATACAGAGTAAAGCTCGCTGTACACTGTCCCCATCAAACACTCCCAGGACAGGTACAGCACGGGGTTAGATACAGAGTAAAGCTCCCTCTACACTGTCCCCATCAAACACACTCAGGACAGGTGCAGCACGGGGTTAGATACAGATTAAAGCTCCCTCGACACTGTCCCCATCAAACACTCCCAGGTCAGATACAGCACGGGGTTAGATACAGAGTAAAGCTCCCTCGACACTGTCCCCATCAAAGACACCCAGGACAGTTACAGCACGGGGTTAGATACAGAGTAAATCTCCCTCTACACTGTCCCAAATCAAACATTCCAAGGATTGATACAGCATGGAGTTAGACACAGAGTAAAGCTCCCTCGACACTGTCCCCAAAAAACACTCCCAGGACAGGAACAGCACGGGGTTCGATACAGAGTAAAGCTCCCTCTACACTGTCCCCTTCAAACACTCCCAGGACAGGTACAGCACGGGGTTAGATACAGAGTAAAGGTCACTCTAAACTGTCCCCACTAAACACACTCAGGACAGGTACAGCACGGGGTTAGATACAGAATAAACTCCCTCGACACCGTCCCCATCAAACAATCCCAGGACAGGTACAGCACGGGGTTAGATACAGAGTAAAGCTCGCTGTACACTGTCCCCATCAAACACACTCAGGACAGGTGCAGCACGGGGTTAGATACAGAGTAAAGCTCCCTCCACACTGTTCCCATCAAACATACCCAGGACAGGTGCAGCACGGGGTTAGATACAGAGTAAAGCTCCCTCGACACTATCCCCAAAAAACACTCCCAGGGCAGGTACAGCACGGAGTTCGATACAGAGTAAAGCTCCCTCTACGCTGTCCCCATCAAACACTCCCAGGACAGATACAGCCCGGGATGAGATACAGAATAAAGATCCCTCTTCACTATCCCCATCAAACACTCCGAGGACAGGTACAGCACGGGGATAGATACAGAGTAAAGCTCCCTCTAAACTGTTCCCCATCAAACACTCCCAGTACAGGTCTGGCACGGGGTTAGATACGGAGCAAAGCTCCCTCTAAACTGTCCCCCATCAAACACTCCCAGAACAGATACAGCACGGGATTAGATACAGAGTAAAGCTCCCTCTACACTGTCCCCCATCAAACACTCAAAGGACAGATACAGCACGGAGTTAGATACAGAGTAAAGCTCCCTGTACACTGTCCCCATGAAAAGCACTCAGGACAGGTGCAGCACGGGGTTAGATACAGAAGAAAACTCCCTCTACACTGTCCCCATGAAACACTCCCAGGACAGATACAGCACGGGATTAGATAAAGAGTAAAGCTCGCTGGACACTATCCCCATCAAACACACTCAGGACAGGTGCAGCACGGGGTTAGATACAGAGGAAAACTCCCTCTACACTGTTCCCATCAAACACACCCAGGACAGGTGAAGCACGGGGTTAGATACAGTGTAAAGCTCCCTCGACACTGTCCCCATCAAACACTCCCAGGACAGATAGAGCACGGGGTTAGATACAGATTAAAGCTCCCTCTACACTGTCCCACAACAAACGCTCCCAGGACAGGTACAGCATGGCGTTAGACACAGAGTAAAGCTCCCTCGACACTGTCCCCATCAAACACTCCCGGGACAGATACAGCCCCGGATTAGGTAGAAAATGAAGATCCCTCTACACTATCCCCATCAAACACTCCGAGGACAGGTACAGCACGGGGTTAGATACGAAGTAAAGCTCCCTCTACACTGTCCCCATCAAACACACTCAGGACAGGTGCAGCACGGGGTTAGATACAGAGTAAAGCTCCCTCTACACCGTCCCCATCAAACAATCCCAGGACAGGTACAACAAGGGGTTTGATACAGAGTAAAGCTCCCTCTACACTGTCCACATGAAACACTCCCAGGACAGGTGCAGCACGGGATTAGGTACAGAGTAAAGCTCGCAGTCCACTGTCCCCATCAAACACACTCAGGACAGGTGCAGCACAGGGTTAGATACAGAGTAAAGCTCCCTCTACACTGTCCACTTCAAACATTCCAAGGACAGGTACAGCACGGGGTTAGATACAGAGTAAAGGTCACTCTGAACTGTCCCCACTAAACACACTCAGGACAGGTACAGCACGGGGTTAGATACAGAGTAAAGCTCCCTCGACACTGTCCCCATCAAACAATCCCAGGACAGGTACAACAAGGGTTTAGATACAGAGTAAAGCTCCCTCTACACTGTCACCATGAAACACTCCCAGGACAGGTGCAGCACAGGGTTAGATACAGAGTAAAGATCCCTCTACACTGTCCACATCAAACACACTCAGGACAGGTGCAGCACGGGGTTAGATACAGAGTAAAGCTCCATCGACAATGTCCCACATCAAACAATCCCAGGACAAGTACAGCATGGGGTTGGATACAGAGTAAAGCTCGCTGTACACTGTACCCATGAAACACTCCCAGGACAGGTGCAGCAGGGGATTAGATACAGAGTAAAGCTCGCTGTACACTGTCCCCATCAAACACACTCGGGACAGGTGCAGCACGGGGTTACATACAGAGTAAAGCTCCCTCCAAACTGTTCCCATCAAACACACCCCGGACAGGTGAAGCACGGGGTTAGATACAGAGTAAAGCTCCCTCTGCACTGTCCCACATCAAACACTCCCCGGATTGATACAGCATGGAGTTAGACACAGAGTAAAGCTCCCTCGACACTGTCCCCAAAAAACACTCCCAGGACAGGTACAGCACGGGGTTCGATACAGAGTAAAGATCCCTCTACACTGTCCCCTTCAAACACTCCCATGACAGGTACAGCACGAGGTTAGATACAGACTAAAGCTCCCTCTTCACTGTCGCCATGAAAAACTCCAAGGACAGAAACAGCACAGGGTTAGGTACAGAGTAAAGCTCCCTCAACACGGGTCCCCTTCAGACACTCCAAGGACAGTTTGAGCACGGGGCGAGATACAGAGTAAAGCTCCCTCTCCAATGTCCCCATCAAACACTCCCAGGACAGGTACAGCACGGGGTTAGATACAGAGTAAAGCTCCCTCTAAACTGTCCCCCATCAAACACTCCCAGGACAGGTACAGCACGGGGTTAGGTACAGAGTAAAGCTCCCGCCTCACTGTTCCCATCAAACACACCCAGGACAGTTACAGCACGGGGTTAGATACAGAGTAAAGCTCCCTCTACACTGTCCCCTTCAAACACTCGCAGGACAGGTACAGCACGGGACTAGATACAGAGTAAAGCTCCCTCTACACTGTCCCCATCAAACACTCCCAGGACAGGGACAGCACGGGGCGAGATACAGAGCAAAGCTCCCTTGACACTGTCCGCATCAAACACTCCCAGGACAGGTACAGCACGGGCTTAGATACAGAGTGAAGCTCCCTCTACGCTGTCCCCATCAAACACTCCCAGGACAGATAGAGCCCGGGATTAGATACAGAATAAAGATCCCACAACACTGTCCCCATGAAACACTCCCAGGACAGGTACAGCAGGGGGTTAGATACTGAGTAAAGCTCCCTCTACACTGTCCCTATCAAAAAACACCCAGGACAGATACAGCACGGGGTTAGATACAGAGTAAAGCTCCCTCTACACTGTCCCCATCAAACACTCCCAGGACAGGTACAGCACGGGGTTAGATACAGAGTAAAGCTCCCACAACACTGTCCCCATCAAAAACCCCCAGGACAGGTACAGCACGGGGTTAGATACAGATTAAAGCTCCCTCCACACTGTCCCCATCAAACAATCCCAGGACAGGTACAGCACGGGCTTAGATACAGAGTGAAGCTCCCTCTACGCTGTCCCCATCAAACACTCCCAGGACAGATAGAGCCCGGGATTAGATACAGAATAAAGATCCCACAACACTGTCCCCATGAAACACTCCCAGGACAGGTACAGCAGGGGGTTAGATACTGAGTAAAGCTCCCTCTACACTGTCCCTATCAAAAAACACCCAGGACAGATACAGCACGGGGTTAGGTACAGAGTAAAGCTCCCTCTACACTGTCCCCATCAAACACTCCCAGGACAGGTACAGCACGGGGTTAGATACAGAGTAAAGCTCCCACAACACTGTCCCCATCAAAAACCCCCAGGACAGGTACAGCACGGGGTTAGATACAGATTAAAGCTCCCTCCACACTGTCCCCATCAAACACTCCCAGGACAGGTGCAGCACGGGGTTAGATACAGAGTAAAGCTCCCTCTGCACTGTCACCATCAAACACTCCCAGGACAGGTACAGAACGGGGTTAGATACAGAGTAAAGCTCCCTCTACACTGTCCCCCATCAAACACTCCCTGGACAGGTACAGCACGGGATTAGATACAAAGTTTAGCTCGCTGTACACCGTCTCCAGCAAACACTCCCAGGACAGATACAGCACGGGGTTAGATACAGAGAAAAGCTCCCTCGACACTGTCCCCACCAAACACACTCAGGACAGGTAAAGCACGGGTTTAGATACAGAGTAAAGCTCCCTCTACACCGTCCCCATCAAACAATCCCAGGACAGGTACAGCACGGGGTTAGATACAGAGTAAAGCTCTCTCTACACTGTCCCCATCAAACAATTCCCAGGATAGATACAGCATGGAGTTAGATAGAGAGTAAAGCTCCCTCTACACTGTCGCCATTAAATACTCCCAGTACACATACAGCAAGGGGTTACATCCAGAGTAAAGCTCCCTCGACACTGTCCGCATCAAACAGTCCCAGGACAGGGACAGCAGGGAGTTAGATACAGAGTAAAGCTCCCTCGACACTGTCCCCATCAAACACTCGCAGGACAGGTACAGCACGGGGTTAGATACAGAGTAAAGGTCCCTCTACACTGTCCCCTTCAAACACTCGCAGGACAGGTACAGCACGGGACTAGATACAGAGTAAAGCTCCCTCTACACTGTCCCCATCAAACACTCCCAGGACAGGGACAGCACAGGGTCAGATACACAGTAAAGCTCCCTCTGCACTTTCCCACATCAAAACACTCCCAGGATTGATACAGCATGGAGTTAGACACAGATTAAAGTTCCCGAGACACTGTCCCCAAAAAACACTCCCAGGAAAGGTACATCACGGGGTTAGATACAGAGTAAAGCTCCCTCGACACTGTCCCCAAAAAACACTCCCAGGACAGGTACAGCACGGGGTTAGATACCGAATAAAGCTCCCTCTACACTGTCCCCTTCAAACACTCCCATGACAGGTACAGCACGAGGTTAGATACAGAGTAAAGCTCCCTCTTCACTGTCGCCATGAAAAACTCCAAGGACAGATACAGCACAGGGTTAGGTACAGAGTAAAGCTCCCTCAACACGGGTCCCCTTCAAACACTCCAAGGACAGTTTGAGCACGGGGCGAGATACAGAGTA
Organism: Mustelus asterias; assembly: GCF_964213995.1. Taxonomy (NCBI): domain Eukaryota; kingdom Metazoa; phylum Chordata; class Chondrichthyes; order Carcharhiniformes; family Triakidae; genus Mustelus; species Mustelus asterias. The sequence continues at coordinate 97,786 of NW_027590941.1, forward strand.
AAGCTCCCTCTCCAATGTCCCCATCAAACACTCCCAGGATAGGTACAGCACGGGGTTAGATACAGAGTAAAGCTCCCTCTAAACTGTCCCCCATCAAACACTCCCAGGACAGGTACAGCACGGGGTTAGGTACAGAGTAAAGCTCCCGCCACACTGTTCCCATCAAACACACCCAGGACAGTTACAGCACGGGGTTAGATACAGAGTAAAGCTCCCTATCCACTGTCCCCTTCAAACACTCGCAGGACAGGTACAGCACGGGACTAGATACAGAGTAAAGCTCCCTCTACACTGTCCGCATCAAACACTCCCAGGACAGGGACAGCACGGGGCGAGATACAGAGCAAAGCTCCCATGACACTGTCCGCATCAAACACTCCCAGGACAGGTACAGCACGGGCTTAGATACAGAGTGAAGCTCCCTCTACGCTGTCCCCATCAAACACTCCCAGGACAGATAGAGCCCGGGATTAGATACAGAATAAAGATCCCACAACACTGTCCCCATGAAACACTCCCAGGACAGGTACAGCAGGGGGTTAGATACTGAGTAAAGCTCCCTCTACACTGTGCCTATCAAAAAACACCCAGGACAGATACAGCACGGGGTTAGATACAGAGTAAAGCTCCCTCTACACTGTCCCCATCAAACACTCCCAGGACAGGTACAGCACGGGGTTAGATACAGAGTAAAGCTCCCACAACACTGTCCCCATCAAAAACCCCCAGGACAGGTACAGCACGGGGTTAGATACAGATTAAAGCTCCCTCCACACTGTCCCCATCAAACACTCCCAGGACAGGTACAGCACGGGCTTAGATACAGAGTGAAGCTCCCTCTACGCTGTCCCCATCAAACACTCCCAGGACAGATAGAGCCCGGGATTCGATACAGAATAAAGATCCCACAACACTGTCCCCATGAAACACTCCCAGGACAGGTACAGCAGGGGGTTAGATACTGAGTAAAGCTCCCTCTACACTGTCCCTATCAAAAAACACCCAGGACAGATACAGCACGGGGTTAGGTACAGAGTAAAGCTCCCTCTACACTGTCCCCATCAAACACTCCCAGGACAGGTACAGCACGGGGTTAGATACAGAGTAAAGCTCCCACAACACTGTCCCCATCAAAAACCCCCAGGACAGGTACAGCACGGGGTTAGATACAGATTAAAGCTCCCTCCACACTGTCCCCATCAAACACTCCCAGGACAGGTGCAGCACGGGGTTAGATACAGAGTAAAGCTCCCTCTGCACTGTCACCATCAAACACTCCCAGGACAGGTACAGAACGGGGTTAGATACAGAGTAAAGCTCCCTCTACACTGTCCCCCATCAAACACTCCCTGGACAGGTACAGCACGGGATTAGATACAAAGTTAAGCTCGCTGTACACCGTCTCCAGCAAACACTCCCAGGACAGATACAGCACGGGGTTAGATACAGAGAAAAGCTCCCTCGACACTGTCCCCACCAAACACACTCAGGACAGGTAAAGCACGGGTTTAGATACAGAGTAAAGCTCCCTCTACGCCGTCCCCATCAAACAATCCCAGGACAGGTACAGCACGGGGTCAGATACAGAGTAAAGCTCTCTCTACACTGTCCTCATCAAACAATTCCCAGGATAGATACAGCATGGAGTTAGATACAGAGTAAAGCTCCCTCTACACTGTCGCCATTAAATCCTCCCAGGACACATACAGCAAGGGGTTACATCCAGAGTAAAGCTCCCTCGACACTGTCCGCATCAAACAGTCCCAGGACAGGGACAGCAGGGGGTTAGATACAGAGTAAAGCTCCCTCGACACTGTCCCCATCAAACACTCGCAGGACAGGTACAGCACGGGGTTAGATACAGAGTAAAGCTCCTTCTACACTGTCCCATTCAAACACTCGCAGGACAGGTACAGCACGAGGTTAGATACAGAGTAAAGCTCCCTCTTCACTGTCGCCATGAAACACTCCAAGGACAGATACAGCACAGGGTTAGGTACAGAGTAAAGCTCCCTCAACACGGGTCCCCTTCAAACACTCCAAGGACAGTTTGAGCACGGGGCGAGATACAGAGTAAAGCTCCCTCTCCAATGTCCCCATCAAACACTCCCAGGACAGGTACAGCACGGGGTTAGATACAGAGTAAAGCTCCCTCTAAACTGTCCCCCATCGAACACTCCCAGGACAGGTACAGCACGGGGTTAGGTACAGAGTAAAGCTCCCGCCACACTGTTCCCATCAAACACACCCAGGACAGTTACAGCACGGGGTTAGATACAGAGTAAAGCTCCCTCTACACTGTCCCCTTCAAACACTCGCAGGACAGGTACAGCACGGGACTAGATACAGAGTAAAGCTCCCTCTACACTGTCCCCATCAAACAATCCCAGGACAGGGATAGCACGGGGCGAGATACAGAGTAAAGCTCCCTCTCCAATGTCCCCATCAAACACTCCCAGGACAGGTACAGCACGGGGCGAGATACAGAGTAAAGCTCCCTCTCCAATGTCCCCATCAAACACTCCCAGGACAGGTACAGCACGGGGCGAGATACAGAGTAAAGCTCCCTCTCCAATGTCCCCATCAAACACTCCCAGGACAGGTACAGCACGGGGTTAGGTACAGAGTAAAGCTCCCGCCACACTGTTCCCATCAAACACACCCAGGACAGTTACAGCACGGGGTTAGATACAGAGTAAAGCTCCCTCTACACTGTCCCCTTCAAACACTCCCAAGACAGGTACAGCACGGGGTTAGATAGAGAGTAAAGCTCCCTCTACACTGTCGCCATTAAATACTCCCAGGACACATACAGCAAGGGGTTACATCCAGAGTAAAGCTCCCTCGACACTGTCCGCATCAAACAGTCCCAGGACAGGGACAGCAGGGGGTTAGATACAGAGTAAAGCTCCCTCGACACTGCCCCCATCAAACACTCGCAGGACAGGTACAGCACGGGGTTAGATACAGAGTAAAGCTCCCTCTACACTGTCCCCTTCAAACACTCGCAGGACAGGTACAGCACGGGACTAGATACAGAGTAAAGCTCCCTCTACACTGTCCCCATCAAACACTCCCAGGACAGGGACAGCACAGGGTCAGATACAGAGTAAAGCTCCCTCTGCATTTTCCCACATCAACAAAATCCCATGATTGATACAGCTTGGAGTTAGACACAGAGTAAAGTTCCCTAGACACTGTCCCCAAAAAACACTCCCAGGACAGGTACATCACGGGGTTAGATACAGAGTAAAGCTCCCTCTACACTGTCCCCAAAAAACACTCCCAGGACAGGTACAGCACGGGGTTAGATACCGAATAAAGCTCCCTCTACACTGTCCCCTTCAAACACTCCCATGACAGGTACAGCACGAGGTTAGATACAGAGTAAAGCTCCCTCTTCACTGTCGCCATGAAACACTCCAAGGACAGATACAGCACAGGGTTAGGTACAGAGTAAAGCTCCCTCAACACGCGTCCCCTTCAAACACTCCAAGGACAGTTTGAGCACGGGGCGAGATACAGAGTAAAGCTCCCTCTCCAATGTCCCCATCAAACACTCCCAGGACAGGTACAGCACGGGGTTAGATACATAGTAAAGCTCCCTCTAAACTGTCCCCCATCAAACACTCCCAGGACAGGTACAGCACGGGGTTAGGTACAGAGTAAAGCTCCCGCCACACTGTTCCCATCAAACACACCCAGGACAGTTACAGCACGGGGTTAGATACAGAGTAAAGCTCCCTCTACACTGTCCCCTTCAAACACTCCCAGGACAGGTACAGCACGGGGTTAGATAGAGAGTAAAGCTCCCTCTACACTGTCACCATTAAATACTCCCAGGACAGATACAGCAAGGCTTTCGATGCAGAGTAAAGCTGCCTCGACACTCCCCTTCATACACTCCCAGGACAGATACAGTGTTGAAGTTAACTGTCTGTCCGTTTCATTTCCATCTCCTCTGCACCCGCTCTCGAACACAAATAATTGTCTGGTAGAAAGTGAGAAGGAGCCTCGAGAGAGAGGTTGGGAACGATTGAATGGGGAGAGGCAGAAACCCTCAACACATTTCAAATCTACACTGATTTCCACTTGAAGGAATAACTTCTCCACCCCAACACTATCCCGTCATTCTCGATAAGCCCATGCTGCCCGTGTTCTGTGATAAATTACACGCAAGTGAAAAGATTATTTTAAATAGTGGGGTTACATTTGCCACCCCCCAATCTGTAGGAACTGCTCCAGAGTCTATAGAATTTTGGAAGATGACCAGCAATGCATCCAATATTTCCAGCGCCGCTTCCTTTAATACTCTGGGATGTAGATTATCAGGCCCTGGGGATTTGTCAGCCTTTAACCCCATTCATTCCCCCAGCACCATTTTCTTACTAATACTGATTTCCTTCAATTCAATTCCACACTCTCACTAAACCATTGGTTCCCTAACATTTCTGCCAGGTTATCTGTGCCTCTTTTGTGAAGACAGAACCAAAGTATATGTTCAATTCTGCTGCTATTTCTTTGCTCCCCATTATAATTTCCCCGGAGAGATGGAGAGAGGCAGAGTCACTGAGAGATAGGGATGAGATCGTAATGCAGAGAGTAACAGTGAGATATTCAGGTTGGCAAGCAGCTAATAGTGGGGTACAACAAGGATCACTCCAAAGCCACAGATATTGCCTCATGTTGCCGCTGTCGCCATTTACCTTAAATCAGCATCCTCTGCTTTCCAAGCTTTCCCCCAATGTGCCGATTATCTCAAAGCCGATCCTCTCAGTCCCGGGACATCACTGCAGGAGTTCCTCAGGGTGAGTGTCCGAGGCCCCAACCATCTTCAGCTGCTCCATCACTGACCTTCCCTCCATAGGTGAGATGTTCGCTGATGATCGCAGCATTCACAACTCCTCAGATTGTGAAATAGTCAATGCCGCAATACTGAGCAGGGCAGGCAGCATCTGTGTAAAGAGAAGCAGATTCTGGGACTGGGGGGACTGAGAGACAGGAAGATAGTGAAACACACACAAACTCACTGACAAAAAACGCAGTGATGCACACACACACACACACACACAGGTACACGCACAGTCTCACACACACACACAGATAGAGAACAGTCCCACAGTCTCACTCACAATATCCTAATCTCCCTGGCATTAAGGGGCAATTTATCACGGCCAATCAACCTAACGCGCGCATCTTTGGAGTGTGGGAGGAAACCGGAGCACCAGGAGGAAACCCATGCAGACACGGGGAGAACGTGCAAACTCCACACAGACAGTGACCTGAGACCAGAATTGAACCCAGGTCCGTGGCACTGAGAGGCAGCAGAGCTAACCACTGTGCCACCCATGTTGGCCTTAATTGCAAGAGGATTGGAGTAGAAGAGCAAGGATGTCTTACTGCAGCTGGACAGAGCCTCGGTGAGACCACACCTGGAGTCTTGTGTGCAGTGTTCCTCTCCTTATCTGAGGAAGGATGTACTTGCCACAGAGGGAGAGCAGTGAATGTTCACCAGACTGATTCCTGGGATGGCAGCATTGATGTCTGAGGGGAGATTGGGTCGGCTGGGCCTGTATTCACTGGAATGTAGAAGAGTGAGCGGGGATCAAATTGAAAGGTATAAAATTCTGACAGTGCTGGACAGGCTGGATACAGGGATATTGTTTCCTCCGGCTGGGGATGTCTGGAACACGGGGTCACAGTCTCAGGATACGGGGGAGGCCATTTGGGACTGAGATGAGGGGAAACCTCTTCACTCAGAGGGTGATGAACCTGTGGAATTCTCTCCCACAGAAAGCTGTGGAGACCAAGTCACTGAATATATTTAAGAAGGAAAGAGATAGAGTTCGAGACTCTAAAGGTGTCGAGGTGTATGGGGAGAGCGCTGGGGTATGGCATTGAGACAGAGGATCGGCCATGATAGTGTTGAATGGTGGGTCAGGCTCGAAGGGCTGAATGGCCTCCTCCTCCTCCTATTTTCTATGTTGATGTGACCGCCCCAAGTCCCTTTGGGCCTCCACTCTTTCCAGCCTTTCCCCATTCATAAAGCAATCTGTTCTATCCTTTTGAAGTGGGTGACCACACAATTGTCTCCAATGAAATCCATCTTTCACTCTTTGAACCATTCAGTCAAGACATTTTACTTTAGGGCAGCACGGTGGCACAGTGGTTCGTACTGCTGCCTCACAGCGCCAGGGACCCGGGTTCAATGCCAGCCTCGGGTGACTGTGTGGAGTTTGCACATTCTCCCCGTGTCTGCGTGGGTTTCCTCCGGGTGCTCTGGTTACCTTCCACACTCGCAAGATATATAGATTAGATGGATTAGCAATGGGGTTATGGGGATAGGGCTGGGGTGAGGGCCTGGGTAAGATACTCTGTCATCAAGTCTGTGCAGACTCAATGAGCTGAATGGCCTCTTATGCAGCGGAATACCTCTTTGCCATTTGAAGCTTCTGGCTGTAAGACTTAAAATGCTGCCTATTTCTGTGAAATGTAGCAAACTTTCTGTCTCATCATCGGCGACATGATGACACAGTGGTTAGCACTGCTCCCCCACAGCACCAAGGACCCACGTTCAATTCCAGCCTGTCACTCCCAGGACAGATACAGTACGGGTTCGGTCCAGAGTAAATCTCCCTCTGCACTGTCCCCCATCAAACACTCCCAGGACAGAGACAGCACGGCTCTCGATAGAGAGTAAAGCTCCCTCTACATCGTCCCCCATCATACACTCCCAGGACAGGTACAGCACGGGTTCGGTCCAGAGTAAAGCTCCCTCTGCACTGTCCCCCATCAAACACTCCCAGGACAGAGACAGCACGGCTCTCGATAGAGAGTAAAGCTCCCTCTACATCGTCCCCCATCAAACACTCCCAGGACAGATACAGTACGGGTTCGGTCCAGAGTAAAGCTCCCTGTGCACTGTCCCCATCAAACATTCCCTGGACAGGTACTACTCGGAGCTAGATGCAGAGTAAAGCTCCCTGTGCACTGTCCACATCAAACACACCCAGGAAAGATAGAGCACGGGGTTAGAAACAAAGTAAAGCTCCCTCTCTGCTGTCCCCATCAATCACTCCCAGGACAACCACAGCATGGGGTTAGATACAGAGTAAAGCTCCCTCCACACTGTCCCCATCAAACACATTCAGGACAGATAGAGCATGGGGTTAGATACAGAGTAAAGCACCCTCAACACTGTCCCCATCAAACACTCCCAGGACAGGTACAGCATGGGGTTAGATACAGAGTAAAGCTCCCTCTACACTGTCCCCCATCAAACACTCCCAGGACAGGTACAGCATGGGGTTAGATACAGAGTAAAGCTCCCTCTACACTGTCCCCATCAAACACACCCAGGACAGGTACAGCATGGGGTTAGATACAGAGTAAAGCTCCCTCTACACTGTCCCCCATCAAACACTCCCAGGACAGGTACAGCATGGGGTTAGATACAGAGTAAAGCTCCCTCTATACTGTCCCCCATCAAACACTCCCAGGACAGGTACAGCACGGGGTTAGATACAGAGTAAAGCTCCCTCTACACTGTCCCCATCAAACACGTCCAGGAAAAGTACAGCACGGGGTTAGATACAGAGGAAAGCTCCCTCCACACTGTCCCCATCAAACACACCCAGGACAGGTACAGCACGGGGTTAGATACAGAGTAAAGCTCCCTCCACACTGTCCCCATCAAACACACCCAGGACAGGTACATCACGGGGTTAGATACAGAGTAAAGGTCCCTCTGCACTTTCCCCACCAAACACTCCCAGGACAGGTACAGCACGGGGTTAGATACAGAGTAAAGCTCCCTCTGCACTGTCCCCACCAAACACTCCCAAGACAGGTACAGCATGGAGTTAGATACAGAATAAAGCTCCCTCGACACTGTCCCAAGCAAACACTCCCAGGACAGGTACAGCACGGGGTTAGATACAGAGTAAAGCTCCCTCTACACTGACGCCATCAAACACTCCCAGGACAGGTACAGCATGGGGTTAGATACAGAATAAAGCTCCCTCGACACTGGCACCCATCAAACACTCCCAGGACAGGTGCAGTTCAAAGTTAGATACAGAGTAAAGCTCCCTCTGCACTGTCCCCATCAAACACTCGCAGGACAGGTACAGCACGGGGTTAGATACAGAGTAAAGTTCCCTCTACACTGTCCCCATCAAACACATCCAGGACAGGAACAGCACGGGATGAGGTGCCCAGAAAAGACCCCTCTACACTGTCCCGATCAAATAGTCCCAGGACAGTTAGAGCACAGAGTTTGATGCAGAGTAAAGCTCCCTCTACACTGTCCCCATCAAACACTCCCAGGACAGGGACAGCACGGGGTGAGATACAGAGTAAAGCTCCCTCTGCACTGTCCCCATCAAACACTCCCAGGACAGGTACAGCACGAGGTTAGATACAGGGTAGACCTCCCTCTACACTGTCCCCATCAAACACTCCCAGGGCAGGTACAGCACGGGGTTAGATACAAAGTAAAGTTCCATCTACACTGTCCCCATCAATCACTCCCAGGACAAGGACAGCATGGGCTCGGTACAGGGTAAAGTTCCCTCTACACTGTCCGCATCACACACTCCCTGGACTGGTACAGCACGGGGTTAGATGCAAAGTAAAGTTCCCTCTACACTGTCCCCATCAAACACTCCCAGGAAAGGTACAGCACGGGGTTAGATACAGATTAAAGCTCCCTCCACACTGTCCCCATCAAACACTCCCAGGACAGGTGCAGCACGGGGTTAGATACAGAGTAAAGCTCCCTCTGCACTGTCACCATCAAACACTCCCAGGACAGGTACAGAACGGGGTTAGATACAGAGTAAAGCTCCCTCTACACTGTCCCCCATCAAACACTCCCTGGACAGGTACAGCACGGGATTAGATACAAAGTTAAGCTCGCTGTACACCGTCTCCAGCAAACACTCCCAGGACAGATACAGCACGGGGTGAGATACAGAGAAAAGCTCCCTCGACACTGTCCCCACCAAACATACTCAGGACAGGTAAAGCACGGGTTTAGATACAGAGTAAAGCTCCCTCTACGCCGTCCCCATCAAACAATCCCAGGACAGGTACAGCACGGGGTCAGATACAGAGTAAAGCTCTCTCTACACTGTCCCCATCAAACAATTCCCAGGATAGATACAGCATGGAGTTAGATACAGAGTAAAGCTCCCTCTACACTGTCGCCATTAAATCCTCCCAGGACACATACAGCAAGGGGTTACATCCAGAGTAAAGCTCCCTCGACACTGTCCGCATCAAACAGTCCCAGGACAGGGACAGCAGGGGGTTAGATACAGAGTAAAGCTCCCTCGACACTGTCCCCATCAAACACTCGCAGGACAGGTACAGCACGGGGTTAGATACAGAGTAAAGCTCCTTCTACACTGTCCCATTCAAACACTCGCAGGACAGGTACAGCACGAGGTTAGATACAGAGTAAAGCTCCCTCTTCACTGTCGCCATGAAACACTCCAAGGACAGATACAGCACAGGGTTAGGTACAGAGTAAAGCTCCCTCAACACGGGTCCCCTTCAAACACTCCAAGGACAGTTTGAGCACGGGGCGAGATACAGAGTAAAGCTCCCTCTCCAATGTCCCCATCAAACACTCCCAGGACAGGTACAGCACGGGGTTAGATACAGAGTAAAGCTCCCTCGAAACTGTCCCCCATCGAACACTCCCAGGACAGGTACAGCACGGGGTTAGGTACAGAGTAAAGCTCCCGCCACACTGTTCCCATCAAACACACCCAGGACAGTTACAGCACGGGGTTAGATACAGAGTAAAGCTCCCTCTACACTGTCCCCTTCAAACACTCGCAGGACAGGTACAGCACGGGACTAGATACAGAGTAAAGCTCCCTCTACACTGTCCCCATCAAACACTCCCAGGACAGGGACAGCACGGGGCGAGATACAGAGTAAAGCTCCCTCTCCAATGTCCCCATCAAACACTCCCAGGACAGGTACAGCACGGGGCGAGATACAGAGTAAAGCTCCCTCTCCAATGTCCCCATCAAACACTCCCAGGACAGGTACAGCACGGGGCGAGATACAGAGTAAAGCTCCCTCTCCAATGTCCCCATCAAACACTCCCAGGACAGGTACAGCACGGGGTTAGGTACAGAGTAAAGCTCCCGCCACACTGTTCCCATCAAACACATCCAGGACAGTTACAGCACGGGGTTAGATACAGAGTAAAGCTCCCTCTACACTGTCCCCTTCAAACACTCCCAGGACAGGTACAGCACGGGGTTAGATAGAGAGTAAAGCTCCCTCTACACTGTCGCCATTAAATACTCCCAGGACACATACAGCAAGGGGTTACATCCAGAGTAAAGCTCCCTCGACACTGTCCGCATCAAACAGTCCCAGGACAGGGACAGCAGGGGGTTAGATACAGAGTAAAGCTCCCTCGACACTGCCCCCATCAAACACTCGCAGGACAGGTACAGCACGGGGTTAGATACAGAGTAAAGCTCCCTCTACACTGTCCTCTTCAAACACTCGCAGGACAGGTACAGCACGGGACTAGATACAGAGTAAAGCTCCCTCTACACTGTCCCCATCAAACACTCCCAGGACAGGGACAGCACAGGGTCAGATACAGAGTAAAGCTCCCTCTGCATTTTCCCACGTCAAAAAAATCCCAGGATTGATACAGCATGGAGTTAGACACAGAGTAAAGTTCCCTCGACACTGTCCCCAAAAAACACTCCCAGGACAGGTACATCACGGGGTTAGATACAGAGTAAAGCTCCCTCGACACTGTCCCCCAAAAACACTCCCAGGACAGGTACAGCACGGGGTTAGATACCGAATAAAGCTCCCTCTACACTGTCCCCTTCAAACACTCCCATGACAGGTACAGCACGAGGTTAGATACAGAGTAAAGCTCCCTCTTCACTGTCGCCATGAAACACTCCAAGGACAGATACAGCACAGGGTTAGGTACAGAGTAAAGCTCCCTCAACACGCGTCCCCTTCAAACAATCCAAGGACAGTTTGAGCACGGGGCGAGATACAGAGTAAAGCTCCCTCTCCAATGTCCCCATCAAACACTCCCAGGACAGGTACAGCACGGGGTTAGATACATAGTAAAGCTCCCTCTAAACTGTCCCCCATCAAACACTCCCGGGACAGGTACAGCACGGGGTTAGGTACAGAGTAAAGCTCCCGCCACACTGTTCCCATCAAACACACCCAGGACAGTTACAGCACGGGGTTAGATACAGAGTAAAGCTCCCTCTACACTGTCCCCTTCAAACACTCCCAGGACAGGTACAGCACGGGGTTAGATAGAGAGTAAAGCTCCCTCTACACTGTCACCATTAAATACTCCCAGGACAGATACAGCAAGGCTTTCGATGCAGAGTAAAGCTGCCTCGACACTCCCCTTCATACACTCCCAGGACAGATACAGTGTTGAAGTTAACTGTCTGTCCGTTTCATTTCCATCTCCTCTGCACCCGCTCTCGAACACAAATAATTGTCTGGTAGAAAGTGAGAAGGAGCCTCGACAGAGAGGTTGGGAACGATTGAATGGGGAGAGGCAGAAACCCTCAACACATTTCAAATCTACACTGATTTCCACTTGAAGGAATAACTTCTCCACCCCAACACTATCCCGTCATTCTCGATAAGCCCATGCTGCCCGTGTTCTGTGATAAATTACACGCAAGTGAAAAGATTATTTTAAATAGTGGGGTTACATTTGCCACCCCCCAATCTGTAGGAACTGCTCCAGAGTCTATAGAATTTTGGAAGATGACCAGCAATGCATCCAATATTTCCAGCGCCGCTTCCTTTAATACTCTGGGATGTAGATTATCAGGCCCTGGGGATTTGTCAGCCTTTAACCCCATTCATTCCCCCAGCACCATTTTCTTACTAATACTGATTTCCTTCAATTCAATTCCACACTCTCACTAAACCATTGGTTCCCTAACATTTCTGCCAGGTTATCTGTGCCTCTTTTGTGAAGACAGAACCAAAGTATATGTTCAATTCTGCTGCTATTTCTTTGCTCCCCATTATAATTTCCCCGGAGAGATGGAGAGAGGCAGAGTCACTGAGAGATAGGGATGAGATCGTAATGCAGAGAGTAACAGTGAGATATTCAGGTTGGCAAGCAGCTAATAGTGGGGTACAACAAGGATCACTCCAAAGCCAAAGATATTGCCTCATGTTGCCGCTGTCGCCATTTACCTTAAATCAGCATCCTCTGCTTTCCAAGCTTTCCCCCAATGTGCCGATTATCTCAAAGCCGATCCTCTCAGTCCCGGGACATCACTGCAGGAGTTCCTCAGGGTGAGTGTCCGAGGCCCCAACCATCTTCAGCTGCTCCATCACTGACCTTCCCTCCATAGGTGAGATGTTCGCTGATGATCGCAGCATTCACAACTCCTCAGATTGTGAAATAGTCAATGCCGCAATACTGAGCAGGGCAGGCAGCATCTGTGTAAAGAGAAGCAGATTCTGGGACTGGGGGGACTGAGAGACAGGAAGATAGTGAAACACACACAAACTCACTGACAACAAACGCAGTGATGCACACACACACACACACACACAGGTACACGCACAGTCTCACACACACACACAGATAGAGAACAGTCCCACAGTCTCACTCACAATATCCTAATCTCCCTGGCATTAAGGGGCAATTTATCACGGCCAATCAACCTAACGCGCGCATCTTTGGAGTGTGGGAGGAAACCGGAGCACCAGGAGGAAACCCATGCAGACACGGGGAGAACGTGCAAACTCCACACAGACAGTGACCTGAGACCAGAATTGAACCCAGGTCCGTGGCACTGAGAGGCAGCAGAGCTAACCACTGTGCCACCCATGTTGGCCTTAATTGCAAGAGGATTGGAGTAGAAGAGCAAGGATGTCTTACTGCAGCTGGACAGAGCCTCGGTGAGACCACACCTGGAGTCTTGTGTGCAGTGTTCCTCTCCTTATCTGAGGAAGGATGTACTTGCCACAGAGGGAGAGCAGTGAATGTTCACCAGACTGATTCCTGGGATGGCAGCATTGATGTCTGAGGGGAGATTGGGTCGGCTGGGCCTGTATTCACTGGAATGTAGAAGAGTGAGCGGGGATCAAATTGAAAGGTATAAAATTCTGACAGTGCTGGACAGGCTGGATACAGGGATATTGTTTCCTCCGGCTGGGGATGTCTGGAACACGGGGTCACAGTCTCAGGATACGGGGGAGGCCATTTGGGACTGAGATGAGGGGAAACCTCTTCACTCAGAGGGTGATGAACCTGTGGAATTCTCTCCCACAGAAAGCTGTGGAGACCAAGTCACTGAATATATTTAAGAAGGAAAGAGATAGAGTTCGAGACTCTAAAGGTGTCGAGGTGTATGGGGAGAGCGCTGGGGTATGGCATTGAGACAGAGGATCGGCCATGATAGTGTTGAATGGTGGGTCAGGCTCGAAGGGCTGAATGGCCTCCTCCTCCTCCTATTTTCTATGTTGATGTGACCGCCCCAAGTCCCTTTGGGCCTCCACTCTTTCCAGCCTTTCCCCATTCATAAAGCAATCTGTTCTATCCTTTTGAAGTGGGTGACCACACAATTGTCTCCAATGAAATCCATCTTTCACTCTTTGAACCATTCAGTCAAGACATTTTACTTTAGGGCAGCACGGTGGCACAGTGGTTCGTACTGCTGCCTCACAGCGCCAGGGACCCGGGTTCAATGCCAGCCTCGGGTGACTGTGTGGAGTTTGCACATTCTCCCCGTGTCTGCGTGGGTTTCCTCCGGGTGCTCTGGTTACCTTCCACACTCGCAAGATATATAGATTAGATGGATTAGCAATGGGGTTATGGGGATAGGGCTGGGGTGAGGGCCTGGGTAACATACTCTGTCATCAAGTCTGTGCAGACTCAATGAGCTGAATGGCCTCTTATGCAGCGGAATACCTCTTTGCCATTTGAAGCTTCTGGCTGTAAGACTTAAAATGCTGCCTATTTCTGTGAAATGTAGCAAACTTTCTGTCTCATCATCGGCGACATGATGGCACAGTGGTTAGCACTGCTCCCCCACAGCACCAAGGACCCACGTTCAATTCCAGCCTGTCACTCCCAGGACAGATACAGTACGGGTTCGGTCCAGAGTAAATCTCCCTCTGCACTGTCCCCCATCAAACACTCCCAGGACAGAGACAGCACGGCTCTCGATAGAGAGTAAAGCTCCCTCTACATCGTCCCCCATCATACACTCCCAGGACAGGTACAGCACGGGTTCGGTCCAGAGTAAAGCTCCCTCTGCACTGTCCCCCATCAAACACTCCCAGGACAGAGACAGCACGGCTCTCGATAGAGAGTAAAGCTCCCTCTACATCGTCCCCCATCAAACACTCCCAGGACAGATACAGTACGGGTTCGGTCCAGAGTAAAGCTCCCTGTGCACTGTCCCCATCAAACATTCCCTGGACAGGTACTACTCGGAGCTAGATGCAGAGTAAAGCTCCCTGTGCACTGTCCACATCAAACACACCCAGGAAAGATAGAGCACGGGGTTAGAAACAAAGTAAAGCTCCCTCTCTGCTGTCCCCATCAATCACTCCCAGGACAACCACAGCATGGGGTTAGATACAGAGTAAAGCTCCCTCCACACTGTCCCCATCAAACACATTCAGGACAGATAGAGCATGGGGTTAGATACAGAGTAAAGCACCCTCAACACTGTCCCCATCAAACACTCCCAGGACAGGTACAGCATGGGGTTAGATACAGAGTAAAGCTCCCTCTACACTGTCCCCCATCAAACACTCCCAGGACAGGTACAGCATGGGGTTAGATACAGAGTAAAGCTCCCTCTACACTGTCCCCATCAAACACACCCAGGACAGGTACAGCATGGGGTTAGATACAGAGTAAAGCTCCCTCTACACTGTCCCCCATCAAACACTCCCAGGACAGGTACAGCATGGGGTTAGATACAGAGTAAAGCTCCCTCTATACTGTCCCCCATCAAACACTCCCAGGACAGGTACAGCACGGGGTTAGATACAGAGTAAAGCTCCCTCTACACTGTCCCCATCAAACACGTCCAGGAAAAGTACAGCACGGGGTTAGATACAGAGGAAAGCTCCCTCCACACTGTCCCCATCAAACACACCCAGGACAGGTACAGCACGGGGTTAGATACAGAGTAAAGCTCCCTCCACACTGTCCCCATCAAACACACCCAGGACAGGTACATCACGGGGTTAGATACAGAGTAAAGGTCCCTCTGCACTTTCCCCACCAAACACTCCCAGGACAGGTACAGCACGGGGTTTGATACAGAGTAAAGCTCCCTCTGCACTGTCCCCACCAAACACTCCCAAGACAGGTACAGCATGGAGTTAGATACAGAATAAAGCTCCCTCGACACTGTCCCAAGCAAACACTCCCAGGACAGGTACAGCACGGGGTTAGATACAGAGTAAAGCTCCCTCTACACTGACGCCATCAAACACTCCCAGGACAGGTACAGCATGGGGTTAGATACAGAATAAAGCTCCCTCGACACTGGCACCCATCAAACACTCCCAGGACAGGTGCAGTTCAAAGTTAGATACAGAGTAAAGCTCCCTCTGCACTGTCCCCATCAAACACTCGCAGGACAGGTACAGCACGGGGTTCGATACAGAGTAAAGTTCCCTCTACACTGTCCCCATCAAACACATCCAGGACAGGAACAGCACGGGATGAGGTGCCTAGAAAAGACCCCTCTACACTGTCCCGATCAAATAGTCCCAGGACAGTGAGAGCACAGAGTTTGATGCAGAGTAAAGCTCCCTCTACACTGTCCCCATCAAACACTCCCAGGACAGGGACAGCACGGGGTTAGATACAGAGTAAAGCTCCCTCTGCACTGTCCCCATCAAACACTCCCAGGACAGGTACAGCACGGGGTTAGATACAGGGTAGACCTCCCTCTACACTGTCCCCATCAAACACTCCCAGGGCAGGTACAGCACGGGGTTAGATACAAAGTAAAGTTCCATCTACACTGTCCCCATCAATCACTCCCAGGACAAGGACAGCATGGGCTCGGTACAGGGTAAAGTTCCCTCTACACTGTCCGCATCACACACTCCCTGGACTGGTACAGCACGGGGTTAGATGCAAAGTAAAGTTCCCTCTACACTGTCCCCATCAAACACTCCCAGGAAAGGTACAGCACGGGGTTAGATACAGAGTAAAGTTCCCTCTACACTGTCCCCATCAAACACTCCCAGGACAGGTACAGCACAGGGTTAGATACAGAGTAAAGCTCCCTCTGCACTGTCCGCATCACACACTCCCAGGACAGGTACAGCACAGTTTTAGATACAGAGTAAAGCTCCCTCTGCACTGTCCCCACCAAACACTCCCAGGACAGGTACAGCACGGGGTTAGATGCAAAGTAAAGTTCCCTCTACACTGTCCCCATCAAACACTCCCAGGACAGGTACAGCACAGGGTTAGATACAGAGTAAAGTTCCCTCTACACTGTCTGCATCAAACATTCCCAGGACAGGTACAGCACGGGGTTAGATACAGAGTAAAGCTCCCTCGACACTGACGCCATCAAACACTCCCAGGACAGGTACAGCACGGGGTTAGATACAGAGTAAAGTTCCCTCTACACTGTCCCCATCATTGTGTGTGAGTGAGAGAGAATATGTGTGTGTTTGTGTGTGTGTGAGAGAGAGAGGGAATGTTTGAGAGACAGTGTTAGAGAGAGACAGAGAGTGTGCGAGAGAGAGAGACTGTGTGTGAGTGTGTGTGTGTGTGTGAGAGAGAGAGAGTGTATATGTGAGAGAGTGCATGAGAGACTGTGTGAGCATAAAAGAGTGTGTGAGTGTGTGTGTGAGAGAGAGAGTACGTGTGTGAGAGAGAGTGTGTGTGTGAGAGAGAGAGTACGTGTGTGAGAGAGAGTGTGTGTGTGAGAGAGAGAGCGTGTGTATGTGTAAGTGCGTAAGAGTGCGCGTGTGTATGAGAGAGAGTCTTGTGTGTGAGAGAAAGAGCGCGTGTATGTGTGGGTGAGAGTGTGTCTGTGTGAGAGAGTGCATGTGTTAGAGAGTGTGTGAGCGTGAAAGAGTGTGTGTGACAGTGTGTGTGTGTGAGAGAGAGTGTGTGTGTGTGAGAGAGAGAGTGTGTGTGTGAGAGAGAGAGAGTGTGTGTGTGAGAGAGAGTGTGTGTATGAGATTATGTGTGTGTCTGAGAGTGTGTGTGTGTCTGAGAGTGTGTAAGAGAGAGTGTGTGTGTGAGCTGATCTTTCTCTACACCCTATCGGTAACTGCAACACTATATTCTGCACCCTTTCCTCTCCTTCTCCCCTGTGTACTCTATGTACGGAATGTTTTGTCTGTATAGCGCACAAGAAACAATACTTTTCACTGCATCCCAATACAAATCAATCAAATCAAATCAAATTAACACGGTGAAGTTTGGACCCTGTGGGGTGACAGTTGTCTGAATACAGATTCTATCTTATTGTAACATTCAGGTACCACGTGTACTGAGCTCACCAGCGTTCTGTCTGTATTGTGTGAATCCAGTCTTGAAATATCCACTCATGTTGCTAATTCTGCCAAGACAGAAACAGAAAGAGTGTTTGAATTCTCCGTGATTAGACCCCTTAACGATAAACAACATGGTGGATGAGAGGGATAGAGAGAGAGAGAGGAAGAGAGAGAGAGATGGAGCGATGCAGAGTAACAGAGAGATAGGGAGAGGGAGCAATGCAGAGAGTAACAGTGAGACAGTGAGGAATAGAGATTAATTCAGATGGATAGTGAGTGTCAGGGGAGTCCGAGACACTCCATAAGCAAGGTAAAGATTTGAAAATGGGGGAGTGTTTCTTACCCACTTTTAAAAGACAATCCACACTCACACCAGTCACATTTCACACTCTCTGCTCAGTCCTGTGTTGGGGGCTGTTGAGTGTGGGATCAGTGTTTGCTTTTCTCAAACCGCACTGATATTCCCAACAAGGGCAAGAGGTTTCAGTGTTTAAAAATGTAAACATTTCAAAACAAAAGCAGACAGGATTTGGTTAAATCTCACGGGATCCAGGGTGAGGTAGCCAAATTGATATAAAATAGGCTTGATGACAGAAGGTGGTTGTAGAGGGTTGTTTTTTGTCAAACCGGAGGCCTGTGACCAGCGGGGTGCCTCAGGGATCGGTGCTGGGTCCACTGTTATTTGTCATTTATATTAATGATTTGGATGAGAATTTAGGAGGCATGGTTAGTAAGTTTGCCGATGACACCAACATTTATGGCATCGTGGACAATGAAGAAGGTTATCTAGGGTTGCAACGGGATCTTGATCAATTGGGCCAGTGGGCTGATGAATGGCAGATGGAGTTTAATTTAGATAAATGCGAGGTGATGCATTTTGGTGGATTGAACCAACGCAGGACTTACTCAGTTAATGGTAGGGTGTTGGTGAGAGTTACAGAACAAAGAGATCTCGGGGTACAGATTGATAGCTCCTTGAAAGTGGAGTCACAGGTGGATAGAGTGGTGAAGAAGGCATTCCACATGCTTGGTTTCATTGGTCAGAACATTGAATACAGGAGTTGGGACGTCTTGTTGAAGTTATACAAGGCATTGGTAAGACCACACTTGGAATGCTGTGTATTGTTTTGGTCACCCTATTATAGAAAGGATATTATTAAACCAGAAAGTGCGCAGAAAAGAATTACTGGGATGCTACAGGGTCTTGATGGTTTGAGTTATAATGAGAGGCTGGATAGTCTGGGACTTTTTGTCCTTGAGTTGACTTAGGCGTGGTCCTATAGAGGTCTATAAAATAATGAGGCATAAATATAGCAGCTTTATAGAACCTCAGTTAATCCGCACTTGGAATATAGTGTTCAATTCTGGTCGACACACTACGAGAAAAATGTGGAGGCTTTGGAGAGGATTCAGAAAAGATTTACCAGGATGTTGCCTGGTATGGAGGGCATTAGCAATGCGGAGAGGTTGGAGAAACTTGATTTGTTCTCATTGGAACGACAGAGGTTGAGGGGTGAACTGGTAGAAGTCCACAACATTATGAGGGGCATGGACAGAGTGGATAGTCAGAAGCTTTTTCTCTGGGTCGAAGAGTCAATTACTCGGGGGCATAAGTTTCAGGTGCGAGAGGCAAGGTTTAAAGGAGATGTACGAGGCATGTTTTTTACACAGAGGGTGGTGTGCCTGGAACTCACTGCCGGGGAGGTAGTGGAAGCAGACACAATCGTAAGTTTTACGGAGTGTCTGGACAAATACATGAATAGGATGGGAATAGAGGGATATGGTCCCCGGAAGGGTAGGGAGTTTTAGTTCAGTCAGGCAGCATGGTCGGTGCAGGCTTGGAGGGCCGAAGGGCCTGTTCCTGTGCTGTAATTTTCGTTGTCCTTTGATAAGCTAGTCAACATCTTTTCCAAAAGGGAGAGGAGTCTAAAACCAGAGGGCACAGGTTTAAGGTGAGAGAGGAGAGGGTCCAGAGGGCAATTCTTTTCACACAGAGGGTGGTGAGGAATTGGAACAAGCTGCCAGAGGTCGTAGGAGCGGCGGGTACAATTTTATATTTTAGAAAGCATTTAGACAGTTATATTGGGAAGATTGGTATGGAGGGATATATGTCAAACAGGCAAATGGTACTAGCTTAATGGTAAAATCTGGGTGGCATGGACAAGTTTGGCCAAAGGGCTTGTTTCCAATGTGTAAATCTTTATGTCTCTACCCCGCTGGGCCCTGTAAGAACTGTCTGAGTTTGAATGAGATCACCTCTCATTCTTCCAAAGTGCATAAAATAAAAGTCCAGTCTATTGAATCTTTCCTCAGGGGGACACTCCCTCCACCCCTGGAATTAATGCAGTGAAACCTCATTGAAGTCTCTCAACAAGAATGTATTTCCTTAGGTAAGAGGATAAAACTGTACACAACACTGTGTGTGTGGTTAAAGCCCCAGTTTGTGTCTTAGTTTGACTGTATTTGTACACAAACTCACACACCACACATGTGGATAAATGTGATGTTATCCACTTTGAACGGAGAAACAGAATGGCAGAGTATAGGTTAAATGGTGATAGATTGGGAATGATGGTGTACAAAGGGACCTGGATGTCCTTATACACCAGTCACTGGAAGTGAGCTTGCAGGTAAGCAAGCTGTTAGGAAGACCAATGGTATGTTGTTGTTTGCAAGAGGATGTGAGTCCAGGAGCAAGGATGTCTTACTGCAGCTGTACAGGGCCGCAGTGAGACCACACCTGCAGTATTGTGTACAGTTTTGCTCTCCTTATCTGAGAAAGCATTGAAGAAAATTGCTCACTGTGAACAAACCTAAAAAAGCTGACTGATGTTTCATTCTAGATTCTCAGAGGGAGAGAGAGAGAGATTCAGAGAAAACACAGACTGAGTGAGTGAGAAAAAGGGAGTGACAGAGATCAAGAGGGGGACCGAGAGATAGTGAGTGAAAGAAATATATTAGTCAGAGCGCATCGGAAAAGGAGGATTGGAATTTGTCAGCCTTGCTTTATGGAAAGCTTTAGTGTTTGGTCAGAATGTTAACACGGTGAAGTTTGGAGCCTCTGGGATGACAGTTGTCTGAATACAGATTCTATCTCATTGTAACATTAATGTACCACGTGTACTGAGCTCACCAACATTTGCAAACCATCATTTGAAGAAAGCTTGCTGTTTATGTTGTATGAACCCAGGCCTTTGGAAATGTAGTCAGTCTTATTCAGGAAAAGGGCAAGCTAATTTCAGAGGGAGAGATACAGATACAGAGGCAGACTGGGACTGAAACAGGATGGGATTGAGCTGTACAGGTTTCAGAGCTGACACTGAGACACACACAAGATGTACAGTCGCAGATTGTACCTGACACTTACAAAGAAACGTCGCAAATAGGAACAGGAGGAGACCATTCGGCCCATCGAGCCTGCTCCAACAACAATCCCACCCTATCCCCGTAACACCACACATTTACCCTGCTGATCCCCCCCGAAACTAGGGTCAATTTGTCACGGCCAATCAACGAACCTGGGCATCTTTTGACTGTGGGAGGAAACCGGAGCACCCGGAGGAAACCATGATCAGCCATGGTCACAGTGGATGGCGGAGCAGGATGGAAGGGCTGAATGGCCTCCACCTGTTCCTATTTTCTATGTTTCTTTGTAAGTTTCACGTGGCAAAGTGTTTCTTCATTTCACTCCTAAAAGTCTGAAATACTAAACATTGTCTAAAATCAAATGTCCCCCAAGTCCTGGACTCCCCAACCAGCAGAAAATGTTCCTCTTTATCAGCATCTGTGGGTCATCCTGACTCGAAACATTGGCTCTATTCCCTCTCCACAGATGCTGTTTAATGCGTTTCACTGCATTAAAACCTGCTGAGATTTTCTGTTTTTGTTTCAGCGCCTGTTCGGCGACACTGAGGGAGAATTTAGCATGGCCAATGCACCCTAACCACCGGGTCTTTCGAACTGTGGGGGGAAAGTGGAGCAGCCGGAGGAAACCCACGCAGACACGGGGAGAATGTACAGACTCTGCACAGACAGTGACCCGAGCGTGGATTCGACCCCGGGTCCCTGGCGCTCTGAGGCAGCAGTGCTAACCTCTGTGCCACCCATGATTCCTGCATCTGCAGTATTGTGCTTTTAGCTTTCTTCTTTATTAACCCTCTCCATTTCGCTTATTATGTTGAAGGGTTTCATTAAATCACTCCTTAACCTCAATCCCAGTGTTTCAGAGGAAATCTTCATAGACACAAAAACCATACAATCACCACAGTGCAGAAGGAGGCCATTCAGCCTATCGGGTCTGTACTGACTCTCCGAAAGAGCATCTATCCGCATAACCCCATGCATTTACCAGAGCTAATTCCCCGAACCTACACATCCCTGGACACAAAGGGGCAATTTAGCATGGCCAATCAACCTAAACCGCACACCTTTGGAGTGTGGGAGGAAACCGGGGCACCCGGAGGAAACCCACGCAGACACGGGGAGAATGTGTAAACTCCACACAGACAGTCACCCGAGGCTGGAATTGAACCCGGGTCCCTGGCGCTGTGAGGCAGCAGTGCCAACCACTGTGCCATTGTACCACCCTGCTCAGAAAACACTTCCAACTCAAACACAACACACAGAGTAAAGTCCCCTCTGCTCTGTCCAAGGAATTTTTAATTGCAGATTTTTAGATTGACTTTTAGGAAAAACAGAACTCAAATTGCTCAGCATCCCAGTGTTTATTCCAACCGTGATCTCATCTCTGCAGATTCAAACATGAGGTTTAAGCTGTGGATACAGTTGTGTCTGTCTGTCTCAGAGTTTGTGTATTCAGTCTTTCAATGCCTTTTAAACTTCTTTGAAGAATTTGAATGCTGGATGTTGCTTAATCATTCCTTTCTCTCAGCACATGGAACTGGTGAAACTTCAAGAGTCACAATCTAATGTCAATAACAAAGAACTGTATCTTTATTCATCCATCATTTCCAATCTCTGAATGGATCACACACATTTCCAGAATGCAGGAAGCTCTCAATGGAAACTGCTTCCAATTATTCCCCAATACAATTGTTCACACTTTACTGTGAACTACATTCCACTGACATTCCCAAAGCAGCCACAGAAAAGTGACTGGTTATTTTAAACATTGAAACTGAACTATATTAACTTACGGTTCACTCACATTGTACAGAAATGTTGACCCTGTGGGATGACAGTTTGGGGGTAACATTGCAACATTAAGGTGCCCTGCGTATTGTGTTTGACAACATTTGCAGCATTTCCAAAATATCAGCGACATTGCTGTGTGTATTGTGTGAATCAAGCTGTGAAATATCCACACATATTGAACTCCCACTGCTGCTGCCTTTTCATCATTTATAAACACACAAACTAGAAGCAGGAGGAGGCCATTCAGCCCTTCCATCCTGCTCCAACATTCATTATGATCATGGCTGATCATCAAATTCAACATCCTGATCCCACTTTAGCCCCAAGAGCTCTATCCAATTACTGGACAAAATTAGATCCCTGTTTGTTCCCACATTGAAGCGATCGAAGAGTGGATTCATCAAGTGTTTTGATGCAGAGAAAACCTCCCTCTACACTGTCCCCACCAAACACTCCCAGGACAGCTACAGCACGGGGTTAGATACAGAGTAAAGCTCCCTCGACACTGTCCCCCATCAAACACTCCCAGGACAGATACAGAACGGGGTCAGATACAGAGTAAAGCTCCCTCTACACTGTCCCCATCAAACACTCCCTGGACATGTTCAGCATGGGGTTACAGAATAAAGCTCCCTGCACACTGTCCCCATCAAACACACACAGGACAGATAGAGCATGGGGTTAGATACAGAGTAAAGCTCCCTCTGCACTGTCCCCATCAAACACACCCAGGACAGGTACAGCACGGGGTTAGATACAGAGTAAAGCTCCCTCTACACTGTCCCCCGTCAAACACTCCCAGGACAGGTACATCACGGGGTTAGATACAGAGTAAAGCTCCCTCGACACTGTCCCCAATCAAACACTCACAGGACAGTAACAGCACGGGGTTAGATACAGAGTAAAGCTTCCTCGACACTGTCCCCATCAAACAGACCGAGGATAGATACAGCAAAGGGGTTAGATACAGAGTAAAGCTCCCTCTACACTGTCCCCATCAAACACTCCCAGGACAGGTACAGCACGGGGTTAGATACAGAGTAAAGATCCCTCCACACTGTCCCCGTCAAACACTCCCAGGACAGGTACAGCACGCGGTTAGATACAGAGTAAACCTCCCTCTACACTGTCCCCATCAAACACTCCCAGGACAGGTACAGCACGCCGTTAGATACAGAGTAAACCTCCCTCTACACTGTCCCCATCAAACACTCCCAGGACAGGTACAGCACGGGGTTAGATACAGAGTAAAGTTCCCTCCACACTGTCCCCATCAAACACTCCCAGGACAGGTAGAGCACGGGGTTAGATACAGAGTAAAGCTCCCTCCACATTGTCCCCATCAAACACTCCCAGGACAGGTACAGCACGGGGTTAGATACAGAGTAAAGCTCACTCCACACTGTCCCCATCAAACACTCCCAGGACAGGTACAGCACGGGGTTAGATACAGAGTAAAGCTCCCTCTACACTGTCCCCCATCAAACACTCCCAGGACAGGTACAGCATGGGGTTAGATACAGAGTCAAGCTCCCTCCACACTGTCCCCATCAAACACTCCCAGGACAGGTACAGCACGGTGTTAGATACAGAGTCAAGCTCCCTCCACACTGTCCCCATCAAACACTCCCAGGACAGGTACAGCACAGGGTTAGATACAGAGTCAAGCTCCCTCCACACTGTCCCCCATCAAACACTCCCAGGACAGGTACAGCACGGGGTTAGATACAGAGTCAAGCTCCCTCTACACTGTCCCCATCAAACACTCCCAGGACAGGTATAGCACGGTGTTAGATACAGTGTCAAGCTCCCTCCACACTGTCCCCATCAAACACTCACAGGACAGGTACAGCACAGGGTTAGATACAGAGTCAAGCTCCCTCCACACTGTCCCCCATCAAACACTCCCAGGACAGGTACAGCACGGGGTTAGATACAGAGTCAAGCTCCCTCTACACTGTCCCCATCAAACACTCCCAGGACAGGTACAGCATAGGGATGGATACAGGGAAAAGCTGCTTCTACACTGTCCCCATCAAACACTCCCAGGACAAGGACAGCATGGGGTTAGATACAGAGTAAAGCTCCCTCTACACTGTCCCCATCAAACACTCCCAGGTCAGGTACAGCACGGGGTTAGATACAGAGTCAAGCTCCCTCCACACTGTCCCCATCAATCACTCCCAGGGCAGGGACAGCACAGGGTTAGATACAGAGTAAAGCTCCCTCTACACTGTCCCCATCAAACACTCAGAGGACAGATACAGCACGGGGTTAGATACAGAGTAAAGCTCCCTCCACACTGTCCCCATCAAACACTCCCAGGACAGATACAGCATGCGGTTAGATACAGAGTAAAGCTCCCTCTCCATCGTCCCCCATCAAACACTCCCAGGACAGGTACAGCACGGCTTCGGTCCAGAGTAAAGCTCCCTCTGCACTGTCCCCATCAAACATTCCCTGGACAGGTACTACCCGGAGCTAGATACAGAGTAAAGCTCCCTGTGCACTGTCCACATCAAACACTCCCAGGAAAGATAGAGCACGGGGTTAGAAACAAAGTAAAGCTCACTCTCTACTGTTCCCATCAATCACTCCCAGGACAACCACAGCATGGGCTAGGTACAGGGTAAAGTTCCCTGTACACTGTCCCCCATCAAACACATCCAGGACAGGAACAGCACGGGGTTAGATACCCAGTAAAGCCCCCTCGAGACTGTTCCCACCAAATTTTCCCAGGACGGATAGAGCACGCAGTTTGATGCAGGGTAAACCTCCCTCTACACTGTCCCCCATCAAACACTCCCAGGACGGGTACAGCACGTGTTTAGATACAGAATAAAGCTCCCTCTGCATTGCCCCCCATCAAACACTCCCAGGACAGGTGGAGCACGGGGTTAGATAGAGAGTAAAACTCCCTCTACACGGTCCCCATCAAACACTCACAGGACATGTTCAGCATGGGGTTACAGAATAAAGCTCCCTGCACACTGTCCCCATCAAACACACCCAGGACAGGTACAGCACGGGGTTAGATACAGAGTAAAGCTCCCTCTACACTGTCCCCATCAAACACACCCAGGATAGATACAGCACGGGGTTAGATACAGAGTAAAGCTCCCTCTACACTGTCCCCATCAAACACTCCCAGGACAGATACAGCACGCGGTTAGATACAGAATATAGCTCCCTCAGCATTGTCCCCCATCCAACACTCCCAGGACAGGTCGAGCATGGGGTTAGATACAGAGTAAAGCTCCCTCTGCACTGTCCGCATCAAACACACACAGGACAGGTGAAGCATGGGGTTAGATACAGAGTAAACCTCCCTCTACACTGTCCCCATCAAACACTCACAGGACAGATACAGCATGGGCTTAGATACAGAGTGAAGTTCCCTCCACACTGTCCCCATCAAACACACCCAGGACAGGTACAGCACGGGGCTAGATATAGAGTAAAGCTCCCTCCACACTGTCCCCATCAAACACTCCCAGGGCAGGTACAGCACGGTGTTAGATACAGAGTCAAGCTCCCTCCACACTGTCACTATCAAACAATCCAATGATAGATACAGCATAGACATGGATACAGGGAAAAGCTGGATCCACACTGTCCACATCGAACTCACCCAGGAAA
The DNA here is from genome assembly GCF_964213995.1 of Mustelus asterias. Classification (NCBI taxonomy): domain Eukaryota; kingdom Metazoa; phylum Chordata; class Chondrichthyes; order Carcharhiniformes; family Triakidae; genus Mustelus; species Mustelus asterias. Next base: position 124,117 of record NW_027590941.1, read on the forward strand.
GATAGAGCACGGGGTTAGAAACAGCACGGGTCTCGATAGAGAGTAAAGCTCCCTCTACATCGTCCCCCATCAAACACTCCCAGGACAGATACAGTACTTGTTAGATCCAGAGTAAAGCTCCCTCTGCACTGTCCCCATCAAACATTCCCTGGAGAGGGACTACTCGGAGCTAGATGCAGAGTAAAGCGCCCTGTGCACTGTCCACATCAAACACTCCCAGGAAAGATAGAGCACGGGGTTAGAAACAAAGTAAAGCTCCCTGTCTACTGTCCCCATTAATCACTCCCAGGACAACCACAGCATGGGCGAGGTACAGGGTAAAGTTCCCTCTACACTGTCCCCATCAAACACATCCAGGACAGGAACAGCACGGTGTTAGATACCCAGTAAAGCTCCCTCTACACTGTCCCCCATCAAACACTCCCAGGACAGGTACAGCACGGGGTTAGATACAGAGTAAAGCTCCCTCTACACTGTCCCCCATCAAACACTCCCAGGACAGGTACAGCACGGGGTTAGATACAGAGTAAAGCTACCTCGACACTGTCCCCCATCAAACACTCCCAGGACAGGTACAGCACGCGTTTAGATACAGAGTAAAGCTCCCTCTACACTGTCCCCATCAAACACTCCCAGGACAGGTACAGCACGGGGTTAGATACAGAGTAAAGCTCCCTCTACACTGTCCCCCATCCAACACTCCCAGGACAGGTATAGCATGGGGTTAGATACAGAGTAAAGCTCCCTCTACACTGTCCCCATCAAACACTCCCAGGACAGGTGGAGCACGGGGTTAGATGGAGAGTAAAACCGCCTCTACACTGTCCGCATCAAACACTCACAGGACATGTTCAGCATGGGGTTACAGAATAAGGCTCCCTGCACACTGTCCCCATCAAACACAAACAGGACAGATACAACACGGGGTTAGATACAGAGTAATGCTCCCTCTACACTGTCCCCATCAAACACACACAGGACAGATACAACACGGGGTTAGATACAGAGTAAAGCTCCCTCTGCACTGTCCCCATCAAACACTCCCAGGGCAGGTACAGCACGGGGTTAGATACAGAGTAAAGCTCCCTCTGCACTGCCCCCATCAAACACAAACAGGACAGATACAACACGGGGTTAGATACAGAGTAAAGCTCCCTCTACACTGTCCCCATCAAATACTCCCAGGGCAGGTACAGCACGGGGTTAGATACAGAGTAAAGCTCCCTCTACACTGTCCCCATCAAACACACACAGGACAGATAGAGCATGGGGTTAGATACAGAGTAAAGGATTCGAGTAGAAGAGCAAGGATGTCTTACTGCAGCTGGACAGAGCCTCGGTGAGACCACACCTGGAGTCTTGTGTGCAGTGTTCCTCTCCTTATCTGAGGAAGGATGTACTCGCCACAGAGGGAGAGCAGTGAATGTTCACCAGACTCATTCCTGGGATGGCAGCATTGATGTCTGAGGGGAGATTGGGTCGGCTGGGCCTGTATTCACTGGAATGTAGAAGAGTGAGCGGGGATCTAATTGAAAGGTATACAATTCTGAAAGTGCTGGACAGGCTGGATACAGGGATATTGTTTCCTCCGGCTGGGGGTGTCTGGAACAAGGGGTCACAGTCTCAGGATACGGGGGAGGCCATTTGGGACTGAGATGAGGGGAAACCTCTTCACTCAGAGGGTGGTGAACCTGTGGAATTCTCTCCCACAGAAAGCTGTGGAGACCAAGTCACTGAATATATTTAAGAAGGAAAGAGATAGATTTCTTGACTCTAAAGGTGTCGAGGTGTATGGGGAGAGCACTGGGGTATGGCATTGAGACAGAGGATCGGCCATGATAGTGTTGAATGGTGGGTCAGGCTCGAAGGGCTGAATGGCCTCCTCCTCCTCCTATTTTCTATGTTGATGTGACCGCCCCAAGTCTCTTTGGGCCTCCATTCTTTCCAGCCTTTCCCCATTCATAAAGCAATCTGTTCTATCCCTTTTAAAGTGGGTGACCACACAATTGTCTCCAATGAAATCCATCGTTCAATCTTTGAACCATTCAGTTAAGACATTTTACTTTAGGGCGGCACGGCGGCACAGTGGTTCGTACTGCTGCCTCACAGCGCCAGGGACCCGGGTTCAATTCCAGCCTCAGGTGACTGTGTGGAGTTTGCACATTCTCCCCGTGTCTGCGTGGGTTTCCTCCGGGTGCTCTGGTTACCTTCCACACTCGCAAGATATATAGGTTAGATGGATTAGCAATGGGGTTATGGGGATAGGGCTGGGGTGAGGGCCTGGGTAAGATACTCTGTCATCAAGTCTGTGCAGACTCAATGAGCTGAATGGCCTCTTATGCAGCGGAATACCTCTTTGCCATTTGAAGCTTCTAGCGGTAAGACTTAAAATGCTGCCTATTTCTGTGAAATGTAGCAAACATTCAGTCTCATCACCGGGCGACATGATGGCACAGTGGTTAGCACTGCTCCCCCACAGCACCAAGGATCCACGTTCAATTCCAGCCTCGGGTGACTGTCTGTGTGGAGTTTGTACGTTCTCCCAGTGTCTGCGTGGGTTTCCTCCTGGTGCTCTGGTTTCCTCCCACACTCCAAAGATGTGCGGGTTAGGTTAATTGGCCGTGCTCAATTGCCCCTTTGTGTTAGGGGGATTCAGGCCCGGGTGGTATTGTTGTCGGGGGCAGGCTTGATGGACCAAAGGACCTCCTTCTGCACTTTAGGGATTCTATGATGAACGGCATGGTGGCACAGTGGTTAGCACAGCACCAAGAACCCAGGTTCAATTCCAGCCTCAGCTCCCTGTCAGTGTAGAGTTCTCCCAGTGTCTGCGTGGGTTTCCTCCGGGTGCTCCAGTTTCCTCCCACAGTCCAAACATGTGCGGGTTAGGTGGATTGGCCATGATAAATTGACCTTAGTGTCAGAGGATTAACAGGGTAAATATATGGGGTTACGGGAATCGGGCCTGGGTGGGATTGTGGTCGATGCAGACTCGATGGGCCGAATGGTCTGCCCTTTAGGGATTCTATGATTCTCGGATCTCAAATCATTGATAAATACGATGAAACTGAGACAGACACGGGGGCTTTGCAGCAGCAGGCAGAATGGGAATCATTGCATCCTGCACCGAGTTTTATTACACAACCAATTTCAGAAAATTCACAACTCTAATTCACAACAGCAAAGTGTGGGATTGCAAACTTGGAATTATTAGCACAGCACTAAAGTTTAAAAGCTAAACACTGACATTCAGAAACAGGAGATGGCCTCACATCTTCAATTCTGTGATTGTCCCCCATCTCCTGCTCTGAATATTACAATATCTCTGCCCCCTTCATGCGTCTGCAGACTTTGAAAGTTACTCAGACATCGGTGAAACTAGTCTTTATCTCGGGGCATTTCCTGTGAAATATGCACCTTCTGCAACGAGACACAATCTAATTGACGCTTTCTGATACAATCTGAATCTCCTTTCAAACAACCTCCCAACCCCACTGTGCAGGAATGTCACCTTTTGTCACATTCCCCAACACAATTGTTGACACTTTATCAGGCGGGAAAAGTAGATTCAACTGACAGATTCTGAGCACCAGGTTGAATCTTTAAGATGTAAAAATGAACTGAAATCCCAGGTCTCTCTGTTCCTGCATCCATTTTAACATTGACCCATTGATTTTAAATTGCTTCTCCTGTATAAAAATATCATCTATCAACCTCAGATTTAAACATTAATAAGCGACTGAGCATCAACTACGAATTATAGAAGGTAGTTCCAAACTAATATCACAGCTGGTGTGGCAAAGTGTTTCTGAATTCCACTCCTACAAGTCTAAAATCCTCAACATTGTTTGAAATCCAATGTCCCCAAGTCCTGGACTCCCCAACCAGCAGGAAAAGTTGTTCTTTATCAGTCCTCTCCATTCCCCTTATTATCTTGAAGTGTTTGATCCAATCATCCCGTAGCCTAAATTCCAGCATTACAGAGTAACACTTCAACTACACTTTTCAACAAACAATCCCAAACCAAATACAGAACAGGGTTCATAGAATCCTGCAGTGCAGGAGGCCATTCGGCCCATCGAGTCTGCACTGACCACAATCCCACCCAGGCCCCATCCCTATAATCCCATACATTTACCTCAGCTAATCCTCCTGACACTAAGGGACAATTTAGCTTGGCCAATCCACCTAACCTGTACACCTGATAGAAGTCTGCCAGATTATGAGGGGCATGAACAGAGTGGATAGTCAGAAGATTTTTCCCAGGGTGGAAGAGTTATTACTCGGGGGCAGAGGTTTAAGGTGCGAGGGGCAAGGTTTAAAGGAGATGTGGGAGGAAAGTTGTTTTACACAGAGGGTGGTGGGTGCCTGGAACTCGTTGCCGGGGGAGGGAGTGGAAACGGATATGATAGTGACTTTTCAAGGGCGTCTAGACAAAGACATGAATAAGATGGGAATGGAGGGATATGGTCCCCGGAAGGGTAGGGGGTTTTAGTTCAGTCAGGCAGCATGGTCGGTGCAGGATTGGAGAGCCGAAAGACCTGTTCCCGTGCTGTAATTTTCTTTGTTCTACCTTTGGAGTGTGGGATGAAACCGGAGCACCCGGAGGAAACCCACACAAACACGGGAAGGACGTTCAAACTCCAGTCAGAAAGTGACCCATGCTGGGAATCGAAGGCGTGTCCCTGGCACTGTGAGGAAGCAGTGCTAACCCCTGCATCACTGTGCCACCCCCATATTGAAAACTTGGGTTCAAATTCAAGACAGCCGCAAATTCACTTTGAGAAAAGTTCCCTCTGCTGTGTCAAATGAATTTTTAATTGAGGATTTTTATTTCTGGGAAAACTGAACTCACATTGAACAGCATCCCAGTGTGGGATTTAAACTCTAGTTTGTTTCAGTCATGGGGAGAGAGATGGAGCGAGAGGGAGAGATACAGATACAGAGGCAGAGAGACACAGAAACAGGATGGGATAGTGGTGCACATGTTTCAGAGCTGACACTGAGACACACACGAGATGTACAATCGCAGACCAGAGTGAATCATTCTCTGTTATCTGCAGTTTCCTGGACATGGACAGAAGCTGACACTCAGACACACACAACAACAACTTGCATTTATATAGCACCTTGGACAGTATTATCTCAAGATGCATCACACTCCCAGGACAGGTACAGCACAGGGTTAGATACAGAGTAAAGCTCCCTCTGCACTGTCCCCATCAAACACTCCCTGGACAGGTACAGAGTAAAGCTCCCTCTGCACTGTCGACATCAAACACCACCAGGACAGGTACAGCACGGGCTAAGATTCAGAGTAAAGCTCCCTCTGCACTGTCCCCATCAAACACTCCCTGGACAGCTACAGCACAGGGTTAGATACAGAGTAAAGTTCCCTCTACACAGTCCCCATCAAACACTCCCAGGACAGGTACAGCACTAGGATAGATACAGAGTAAAGCTCCCTCTGCACTGTCCCCATCAAACACTCCCTGGACAGGTAGAGCACGGGCTACGATTCCGAGTAAAGCTCCCTCTGCACTGTCCCCATCAAACACTCCCAGGACAGATACAGCATGGGTTTAGATACAAAGTAAAGCTCCCTCTCTCCTGTCCCCATCAATCACTTCCAGGACAAGTACAGCATGGGCGAAGTACAGGGTAAAGTTCCCTCTACACTGTCCGCATCAAACACATCCAGGACAGGAACAGCACGGGGTTAGATACCCAGTAAAGCTCCTTCCTCACTGTCCCCATCAAGCAGTCATAGGACACATAGAGCACGGGGTTAGATGCAGAATAAAGTTCCCTCGACACTGTCCCCATCAAACACTCCCAGGATAGGTACAGCACTAGGTTAGATACAGAGTAAAGCTCCCTCTGCACTGTCCCCATCAAACGCTCCCTGGACAGGTACAGCACAGGGTTAGATACAGAGTAAAGCTCCCTCTGCACTGTCCCCATCAAACACTTGCAGGACAGGTACAGAGTAAAGCTCCCTCTGCACTGTCCACATCAAACACGACCAGGACAGTAAGAGCACGGGCTTAGATACAGAGTAAAGCTCCCTCGATACTGTCCCCATCAAACACTCCCAGGATAGGTACAGCACAGGGTTAGATACAGAGTAAAGCTCCCTCTACACTGTCCCCATCAAACACTCCCAGGACAGGTACAGCACAGGGTTAGATACCCAGTAAAGCTCCCTCCTCACTGTCCCCATCAAGCACTCCCAGGACACATAGAGCACGGGGTTAGATGCAGAATAAAGTTCCCTCGACACTGTCCCCATCAAACACTCCCAGGATAGGTACAGCACTTTGTAAGATACAGAGTAAAGCTCCCTCTGCACTGTCCCCATCAAACGCTCCCTGGACAGGTACAGCACAGGGTTAGATACAGAGTAAAGCTCCCTCTGCACTGTCCCCATCAAACACACCCAGGACAGGTACAGCACGGGGTTAGATACAGAGTAAAGCTCCCTCTGCACTGTCCCCCATCAAACACTTGCAGGACAGGTACAGAGTAAAGCTCCCTCTGCACTGTCCACATCAAACACGACCAGGACAGTAAGAGCACGGGCTTAGATACAGAGTAAAGCTCCCTCTATACTGTCCCCATCAAACACTCCCAGGATAGGTACAGCACAGGGTTAGATACATAGTAAAGCTCCCTCTACACTGTCCCCATCAAACACTCCCAGGACAGGTACAGCACAGGGTTAGATACAGAGTAAAGCTCCCTTTACACTGTCCCTATCAAACACTCCCTGGACAGTACAGCACGGGGTTTGATACAGAGTCAAGTTCCCTCTACACTGTCCCCATCAAACACTCCCAGGAAAGGTACAGCACGGGGTTAGATACAGAGTCAAGTTCCCTCTACACTGTACCCATCAAACACTCCCAGGACAGGTACAGCATGGGTTTAGATACAAAGTAAAGCTCCCTCTCTCCTGTTCCCATCAATCACTTCCAGGACAGGTACAGCACGGGTTTAGATACAGAGCAAAGCTCCCTCTACACTGTCCCCCATCAAACACTCCCAGGACAGGTACATCACGGGGTTAGATACAGAGCAAAGCACCCTCTACACTGTCCCCCATCAAACACTCCCAGGACAGGTACATCACGGGGTTAGATACAGAGTCAAGTTCCCTCTACACTGTCCCCATCATACACTCCCAGGACAGGTACAGCATGGGTTTAGATACAAAGTAAAGCTCCCTCTCTCCTGTCCCCATCAATCACATCCAGGACAGGTACAGCACGGGTTTAGATACAGAGCAAAGCTCCCTCTACACTGTCCCCCATCAAACACTCCCAGGACAGGTACATCACGGGGTTAGATACAGAGTAAAGCTCCCTCTGCACTGTCCCCATCAAACATTCCCTGGACAGGTACAGCATGGGGTTAGATACAGAGTAAAGCTCCCTCTACACTGTCCCCATCCACCACTCCCAGGACAGATACAGCACGGGTTTAGATACAGAGCAAAGCTCCCTCTCCACTGTGCCCCATCAAACACTCCCAGGAAAGATTGAGCACGGGGTTTGATGCAGTGTAAAGTTCCCTCTGCACTGTCCCCATCAAACACATCCAGGACAGGAACAGCAAGGGGTGATGTACCCAGAAAAGCCCACTCTACACTGTCCCGATCAAATCGTCCCAGGGCAGATAGAGCTCGGGGTTTGATGCAGAGTAAAGCTCCCTCTACACTGTCCCCATCAAACACTCCCAGGACAGGTACAGCACGGGGTTAGATACAGAGTAAAGCTCCCTCTACACTGTCCCCATCAAACACTCCCAGGACAGGAACAGCACGGGGTCAGATACAGAGTAAAGCTCCCTCTACACTGTCCCCATCAAACACTCCCAGGACAGATACAGCACGGGTTTAGATACAAAGTAAAGCTCCCTCTCTACTGCCCAAATCAATCACTCCCAGGACAGGGACTGCATGGGCGAGATACAGGGTAAAGTTCCCTCTACACTGTCCCCATCAAACACATCCAGGACAGGAACAGCACGGGGCAAGATACCCAGTAAAGCTCCCTCCTCACTGTCCCCATCAAGCACTCCCATGACACATAGAGCACGGGGTTAGATGCAGAATAAAGTTCCCTCGACACTGTCCCCATCAAACACTCCCAGGACAGGTACAGCACGGGGTCAGATGCCGCGTAAAACTCCCTCTACATTGTGCCCCATCATTGTGTGTGTGTGAGAGAGAGAATATGTGTGTGTTTGTGTGTGTGAGAGAGAGGGAATGTGTGAGAGACAGTGTTTGAGAGAGACAGGGAGTGTGCGAGAGAGAGACAGGGAGTGTGTGAGTGTGTGTGTGTGTGAGAAAGAGAGTGTATATGTGAGAGAGTGTGAGAGACTGCATGAGAGAGTGTGTGAGCATGAAAGAATGTGTGAGAGAGAGAGTGTGTGTGTGAGAGAGAGAGTACGTGTGTGAGAGAGAGTGTGTGCGCAAGAGAGAGAGAGAGAGCGTGTGTATGTGTGTGTGTGTGAGAGTGCGTAAGAGTGCGCGTGTGTATGAGAGAGAGTCTTGTGTGTGAGAGAAAGAGCGTGTGTATGTGTGGGTGAGAGTGAGTGTGAGAGAGTGCATGTGTTAGAGAGTGTGTGAGCGTGAAAGAGTGTGTGTGTGAGAGTGTGTGTGTGAGAGAGAGAGAGTGTGTGTGTGAGTGTGTGTGAGAGAGAGAGTGTGTGTGTGTGAGAGAGAGTGTGTGTATGTGTGTGTGTGAGATTATGTGTGTGTCTGAGAGTGTGTAAGAGAGAGTGTGTGTGTGAGCTGATCTTTCTCTACACCCTATCGGTAACTGCAACACTATATTCTGCACCCTTTCCTCTCCTTCTCCCCTGTGTACTCTATGAACGGTATGTTTTGTCTGGATAGCGCACAAGAAAGAATGCTTTTCACTACATCCCAACACAAATCAATCAAATCAAATCAAATTAACACGGTGAAGTTTGGACCCTGTGGGGTGACAGTTGTCTGAATACAGATTCTATCTTATTGTAACATTCAGGTACCACGTGTACTGAGCTCACCAGCGTTCTGTCTGTATTGTGTGAATCCAGTCTTGAAATATCCACTCATGTTGCTAATTCTGCCAAGACAGAAACAGAAAGAGTGTTTGAATTCTCCGTGATTAGACCCCTTAATGATAAACAACATGGTGGATGAGAGGGATAGAGAGAGAGAGGAAGAGAGAGAGATGGAGCGATGCAGAGAAACAGAGAGATAGGGAGAGGGAGCAATGCAGAGAGTAACAGTTGGACAGTGAGGAATAGAGATTAATTCAGATGGGTAGTGAGTGTCAGGGGAGTCCGAGACGCTGATATTTAAAAACAAAAGCAGACAGGATTTGGTTAAATCTCACGGGATCCAGGGTGAGTTTGAGAAATGGATACAAATTAGGCTTGATGACAGAAGACAGAGGGTGGTTGTAGAGGGTTGATTTTTGTCAAACCGGAGGCCTGTGACCAGCGGGGTGCCTCAGGGATCGGTGCTGGGTCCACTGTTATTTGTCATTTATATTAATGATTTGGATGAGAATTTAGGAGGCATGGTTCGTAAGTTTGCAGTTGACACCAAGATTGGTGGCATAGTGGACAGTGAAGAAGGTTATCTAGGGTTGCAACGGGATCTTGATCAATTGGGCCAGTGGGCTTATGGATGGCAGATGGAGTTTAATTTAGATAAATGCGAGGTGATGCATTTTTGTGGATCGAACCAACACAGGACTTACTCAGTTAATGGTCGGGTGTTGGTGAGAGTTACAGAACAAAGGGATCTCGAGGTACAGATTCAAAGCTCCTTGAAAGTGGAGTCACAGGTGGATAGTGGTGAAGCGTGCAGGTAAGCAAGCAGTTAGGAAGACCAATGGTATGTTGTTGTTTGCAAGAGGATGTGAGTACAGGAGCAAGGATGTCTTACTGCAGCTGTACAGGGCCTCAGTGAGACCACACCTGCAGTATTGTGCACAGTTTTGCTCTCCTTATCTGAGAAAGCATTGAAGAAAATTGCTCACTGTGAACAAACCTAAAAAAGCTGACTGATGTTTCATTCCAGATTCTCAGAGGGAGAGAGAGAGAGATTCAGAAAAAACACAGACTGAGTGAGTGAGAAAAAGGGAGTGACAGAGATCAAGAGGGGGACCGAGAGATAGTGAGTGAAAGAAATATATTAGTCAGAGCGCATCGGAAAAGGAGGATTGGAATTTGTCAGCCTTGCTTTATGGAAAGCTTTAGTGTTTGGTCAGAATGTTAACACGGTGAAGTTTGGAGTCTCTGGGATGACAGTTGTCTGAATACAGATTCTATCTCATTGTAACATTAATGTACCACGTGTACTGAGCTCACCAACATTTGCAAACCATCGTTTGAAGAAAGCTTGCTGTTTATATTGTATGAATCCAGCCCTTTGGAAATGTAGTCAGTCTTATTCAGGAAAAGGACAAGCTAATTTCAGAGGGAGAGATACAGATACAGAGGCAGGCTGAGACTGAAACAGGATGGGATTGTGCTGCACAGGTTTCAGAGCTGACACTGAGACACACACAAGATGTACAGTCGCAGATTGTACCTGACAATTACAAAAAAACGTAGCAAATAGGAACAGGAGGAGACCATTCGGCCCATCGAGTCTGCACCGACAACAATCCCACCCTATCCCCGTTACACCACACATTTACCCTGCTGATCCCCCCCGAAACTAGGGTCAATTTGTCACGGCCAATCAACCTAACCCGGGCATCTTTTGACTGTGGGAGGAAACCGGAGCACCCGGAGGAAACCATGATCAGCCATGGTCACAATGGATGGCGGAGCAGGATGGAAGGGCTGAATGGCCTCCACCTTTTCCTATTTTCTATGTTTCTTTGTAAGTTTCTAGTGGCAAAGTGTTTCTTCATTTCACTCCTAAAAGTCTAAAATACTAAACATTGTCTAAAATCCAATGTCCCCCAAGTCCAGGACTCCCCAACCAGCAGAAAATGTTCCTCTTTATCAGCATCTGTGGGTCATCCTGACTCGAAACATTGGCTCTATTCTCTCTCCACAGATGCTGTCAGACCTGCTGAGATTTTACACCAATTTCTGTTTTTGTTTCAGTTTTAAGTTTAAGTTTACTTATTAGTGTCACAAGTAGGCTCACATTAACACTGCAATGAAGTTACTGTGAAAATCCCCAAGTCGTCACACTCCGGCACCTGTTCGGCTACACTGAGGGAGAATTTAGCATGGCCAACGCACCCTAACCATCGTGTCTTTCAGACTGTGGGAGGAAAGTGGAGCAGCCGGAGGAAACCCACGCAGACACGGGGAGAATATACAGACTCTGCACAGACAGTGACCCAAGCCTGGATTCGACCCCGGGTCCCTGGTGCTCTGAGGCAGCAGTGCTAACCTCTGTGCCACCCATGATTCCTGCATCTGCAGTATTGTGTTTTTAGCTTTCTTCTTTATTAACCCTCTCCATTTCGCTTATTATGTTGAAGGGTTTCATTAAATCACTCCTTAACCTCAATCCCAGTGTTTCAGAGTAAATCTTCATCGACACAAAAACCATACAATCACCACAGTGCAGAAGGAGGCCATTCAGCCTATCGGGTCTGTACTGACTCTCCGAAAGAGCATCTATCCGCATAACGCCATGCATTTACCAGAGCTAATTCCCCGAACCTACACATCCCTGGACACTAAGGGGCAATTTAGCATGGCCAATCAACCTAACCTGCACATCTTTGGAGTATGGGAGGAAACCGGAGCACCCGGAGGAAACCCACGCAGACACGGGGAGAATGTGTAAACTCCACACAAGACAGTCACCCGAGGCTGGAATTGAACCCGGGTCCCTGACGCTGTGAGGCAGCAGTGCCAACCACTGTGCCATTGTACCACCCTGCTCAGAAAACATTTCCAACCCAAACACAACACACAGAGTAAAATCCCCTCTGCTCTGTCCAAGGAATTTTTAATTGCAGATTTTTAGATTGACGTTTAGGAAAAACAGAACTCAAATTGCTCAGCATCCCAGTGTGGACTCTTGTTTATTCCAACCATGATCTCATCCCCGCAGATTCAAACATGAAGTTTAAGCTGTGGATACAGTTGTGTCTGTCTGTCTCAGAGTTTGTGTATTCAGTCTTTCACTGCCTTTTAAACTTATCTGAAGAATTTGAATGCTGGTTGTTGCTTAATCATTCCTTTCTCTCAGCACATGGAACTGGTGAAACTTCAAGAGTCACAATCTAATGTCAGTAACAAAGAACTGTATCTTTATTCATCCATCATTTCCAATCTCTGAACAGATCACACACATTTCCAGAATGCAGGAAGCTCTCAATGGAAACTGCTTCCAATTATTCCCCAATACAATTGTTCACACTTTACTGTAAACTACATTCCACTGACATTCCCAAAGCAGCCACAGAAAAGTGACTGGTTATTTTAAACATTGAAACTGAACTATATTAACTTACGATTCACTCACATTGTACAGAAATGTTGACCCTGTGGGATGACAGTTTGGGAGTAACATTGCAACATTAAGGTGCCCTGCGTATTGTGTTTGACAACATTTGCAGCATTTCCAAAATATCAGCGACATTGCTGTGTGTATTGTGTGAATCCAGCTGTGAAATATCCACACATATTGAACTCCCACTGCTGCTGCCTTTTCATCATTTATAAACATACAAACTAGAAGGAGGAGGAGGCCATTCGGCCCTTCCAGCCTGCTCCAACATTCATTAGGATCATGGCTGATCATCAAATTCAACATCCTGATCCCACTTTAGCCCCAAGAGCTCCATCCAATTACTGGATAAAACTAGATCCCTCTTTGTTCCCACATTGAAGCGATCGAAGAGTGGATTCATCAAGTGTTTCGATGCAGTGAAAACCTCCCTCTACACTGTCCCCATCAAACACTCCCAGGACAGATACAGCACGGGGTTAGATACAGAGTAAAGCTCCCTCGACATTGTCTCCATCAAACGCTCCCAGGACAGATACAGCACGGGGTTAGATACAGAGTAAAGCTCCACCAATACTGTCCCCCATCAAACACTCCCAGGACAGGTACAGCACAGGGTTAGATACAGAGTAAAGCTCCCTCTACACTGTCCCCATCAAACACTCCCAGGACAGATACAGCACGGGGTTAGATACAGAGTAAAGCTCCCTCTGCACTGTCCCCATCAAACACTCCCAGGACAGTTACAGCACGGGGTTAGATACAGAGTAAAGCTTCCTCGACACTGTCCCCATCAAACACTCCCAGGATAGGTACAGCACGGGGTTAGATACAGAGTAAAGCTCCCTCTGCACTGTCCCCATCAAACACTCCCAGGACAGGTACAGCACGGGGTTAGAT